>NC_053406.1:18963183-19208183 GCF_016859285.1 Xiphias gladius | reverse complement strand
ATTGCAGCTCTGGTCTCGCACGGTGTCCTCCGGCCGCGCAACCGCAGCCCGTGATGCCAGTGTGTGTGTGTGTGTGTGTGTGTTCCCGTCCGCAGTCCCGACTTCCCCTCCCGTCAGCGGGGCTGGAGATGTGAATCTGCCATGTAGCTGTCGGGCTCTACAGCGTGCGACTGCACGAACCAGGGGCGCCTAAATGTGCGCGACCATTGCAGTCCCTAGTCCGGCCGTTCCCTCGCCGTGCCACCGCGGTTGCATCAGAGTTGCATGCGTCAGTGTCGCTTTTTTTTTTTTTTTTTTCCCCCTGGAAAACGTATTCTGTGACAATACTGACGCATGTGAAACGATTAAAATGTCAGCGTGCATCCGCTTTAAATCCCTCCCAGCGGTAGGATGGACGTGTTGTTGTGTTGTCAGTCCCCAGGTCGCTTTTAAAATGGAAAGCAACAGTTGTAACGGCAGCGTTACGCTCGAAGTCTGCTTGAGTGACTTGATTCCATGTTTCAGATATAGACCATTAGTGGCTACATAGGCTGCTGTTCACGCTCAGTAGTGGTATCTGCATCAGCCGTCAACAGGTCCGCTGTGCGTACGTGTGTGTGCGCGCCTGTGTGTGTGTGTGTGTGTGTGTGTGTGTGCGCGCGCGAGCGCGTGAGTGTGTGGGGTGAGAGTGGGGTGAGAGTGACAACCTGCTCCCAAAATTAAGTTACAACCTAAAAGGATTTTTTTTTTTTTTTTTTAAAAGCTCACTGCTTACTTGGCTTTCATTTCACAGTTGTGGAATTCATTATGGTCTGTGTTGGATACCAGTTGAATGAAATTTACAGCATTGTCTAGCATCTCCGTGCCACGTTAATTTCATTAACCTCTCAGTCGAGTAAAATAATGCATTATGAATGCGAAATAACCTCAAACTCAATACACCGAGGATTGCAGCATTCGGAAACTGGTGCAGTCTCTTGGTTCAGGTAACATCCTCAAGCCAGAAATGGTCTTGTCTGACCACAGGTTTTCCATTTTGTTTGTCTTTGTGCCAGCGGCTAGCAGCAGAAGAGGGCCCGAGCTCCTGCTTTGAGAAGTGCTGAAGAGTCTGCTTTTTGATAGACTTCAAATTTTTCTTTGTTAATAATCCAGAATCGGTGGATTTGAACTTTGTCTCTATATCTGGTGAGAGAAGAACAATCCAACTAACTGGATGGGTGTGCATCTTATTATAAAGAGAGCCTACCAAGGACAGAGGGTTAATTAAAGAAAGACAGAAAGAGAGAGGGAGAGACGCAACTGGTCCTGGACATCATAAGGGAAAGTTGTTCTTATAACGACTGCTGAAGCTAAAGAGCTGCCTGCGCTGAGCATCCTGTCATGAAACACTGAGACTTTTTGCATTTTAACAAGGAATCTGTTTAGCAGCATTTGTCTTCCTGCCTCTCCTGGGGTTCAGCCTGTTGTAGCATATCAGATGGTCGAATTTCAGAAGGTTGCATAATCCCACTTAGTGCCAGTTTAATGTCATTCGTCTTTGACTGAGTGATGGTGAAGTGGATCAATACGAGCTGTCATGCAGCCACAAGACAACACTGAAGGACAGGATCTCAAAGAAAACAAAAGGAAAACGTGCAGTTGTTGTGGTGCTCTTGGTAGCCAGTTGGCATGTGACATGGTGAGTGATTGAAGATGTCCGTCTCTGGCTGCTTAAGGTGGGGTTTTGGCTTTAAAACGGAGATTGTTGTAATCAGATGGCAGTGTGCTGCTCTGCCCTCAATTTGTGTTTGTCTGTCTGTGTCCTTATTTCCTCGGTTCCCATTAAAAATGTTGATCTCCTGGTGCTTTTTGCTTTTCCTCCGTCAGAGGTGCATATTTAGGCCTACAGGAAGTACTGTCGTGTATACAGGCATACTTCTGTTGAGCGCTAAAGATAAGATCATTAAAAAGGAGCAGAGAACTAGGGGCGGTGGTGGCGGAGGTCTTCACAGGTAAGTATAATTAGCAATACAGCAGTGCAAAAATTCCCCGTTACAAACAGTCCTGCATTCAATACTTGACTTGATTTAAATAAATAAATAAATAAATAAAAGGTAATTTCGAAAACAGCAAAAAATACTTAAAGTGTTAAAAGTTAAATTGCTCATTATGCGCAAAAAATTCCAGAGTATTTTTTTACCAGTCAGTATAATATTTCCTGGAGTATTACCTCCGCCAAGGAGGTTATCTTTTCACCCGTGTCAGCAGGATTACGCAAAAAATACTAAACTGCACTGAACATGGTGGAGGGATGGGGCATGGCCCAGGGAAGAACACATTAAATTTTGGGGCAGATCCAGGTCATTTACTATGAATTTCAATTTTTTTCCTCTGAAGTCTGCTGTATGTTGTTTGACACTGGCCGTGGTGGAGGTCTGCGCTCTACTGAGGGCATTTTCTAGTATTTACTGATGCGTTTACAGTATGTGTAAGCAGCAATTTAATGCTTATAGATGGTCTTGGTGGGAGCTAAATTGAACTTTTTTTGGGGTGACTTTAATCTATAAAAATTCAGTATATGTTATTAGTTTATCCTGGGTTTTATGTGTAAAATGTTATTCTGCGAAGTAACCGAAAACCACTAGTTGTTTTAGTGGAGTAAAAAAGAAACAATATTAGCCCCTCAAATGTAGTGAGGTAGAAGTTAAAAGTAACAGAAATATGATGGAAGTGCAACTACATCAAAATTTTAGTTAAGTGAATGTACTTAGTACATTCCACCCCTGACGAGGACAGTGAACAACGATTATTAGGTTGATCTGTCGATTACTTTCTCAGTTAATTGATTATTTGTCTGCTCTATTGAATGTCAAAAAATAATTTTGAAAATATGGTCATCAGAATTTCCTAAAGGCTGAAGTGATGCCCTAAAATTGCTTGTTTTGGCTGATCAACAGGTAGTAAACTGTTTTAAACTTAGTCTTGTTTGATTTAAAAAAACCCAAAGAATAGCAGCAAATCCTGACAATTGAGAATCTGACACCAGAGAAGGTTTGGCATTTTTGCTAGACAGGTGACTCAAACCATTAATTGAATGAATCAGTTGCTGATTTAATTTTCCATGAATTGATTAATTGAGTAATTGTATCAGCTCTCGGTACAAAAATGAAGTGGTCCTCTCTCTACCATATAAAATAGTTCATACAGTACAGTACCATGTGTCAGGATGAATTTAATACTGCACTTAATGGCCCACTGATATGTGCCCACTTGTGAAGTATTTCATTGCCTGTACGTTGAGATCACCACAGTACATCATTTGTAACAATAATATACTCTTCTATTTAAAGAAATTGAATTTATTGCTCATTAAATTTACATTAAACTCTGCTTAATAAGCCTCACTCTAATTGCTAGATAATGAATGGCACTATTTTATGTGGTGGCAGCTAATCTCACTGTTGAAAAGGGAGGGGCTGGGAGAGAATTGGCAGCTGATGCATGTAAGGAATTTAGCCATTAGTAGCATCTCTAACAAAGTAAGTCATGTGGACTATGCGGCTCTCATTTCACTGAGTACGTCACACCTCCAGGCTGTGTTTTTCCGCTGTATCTGCTCTGAATTCTGCTGCTGTACATCTGTGTGAAGGCACAAGCGCTCGTCTGTAAATTGAACGTATTTAAACCATCACTACCTTGTCTGTGCGTGGCAGCGTGTGGATGTGCATCAAACTTTACACTCTCTTTGAGATGGCTTATAAAATGGACCTGAGTGCGGAGGTGCCTTGCAGCTGGAAGTGAATAGGCAGATAACACTTTGGTATTTGTCCTTCCAAGTCAGAGGTTGCAGCAAGTCATCCAGTTTACACAGAAAGAAGTTGGGTATGGAGGTCCATGTTGAAGAAAAAAAAGAATCTTTCTGTCCTTGACTTTATATTCTTTTCAGTTTCTGAAAGACTCAAATCTCTTGTTAAAAACATCTCTTGTGGTGACATGTACAGAGGTTTTTGTCCTCATACTTTATAATGGAACCTTCAGGTAAATAGTGAATCTGATGGTTTTGTCAAGGTCACAGGAGTGCTGCTGTAGACGTGCTATCACTTCGAGTCATGTAGTAAGTGTTAAGAAAAAAAAGGAGAAACTCTGTGGACATTTTTATGTTAGGGATTTGTATTGCGGTGTCAAACTGAATGACAAACTGAGGACGATCAAAAATTTGTCTGTCTGTATGTGCTGAAATGTAGTAAACAGTCAATTAGCAGAAACAGACAGATGACAGGTCCTTTCATGATTGTGGGGACAGAAGCTTCCATTCATGACTGTGCTGTGGTAATGAGGAGGAGAGCTGATGTCTCTGCTTATGAATATGACATTGTTCTCTCTGTTCCCTGGATCTCAGAGACCTCACTCTATTGGCTGTGATGCTTAGACAGTGAAAATCAGGTCCGAAGTGAAAAAAATGGAAATGCAATGTTTTTGTTTTGAAAAGGGCATAGAGTGCACATTAGTATGGGTGATGGAGCAATTACAAGCCACCATTAAGGCTTTGGAGCCATCAAAGCACAGTACCTTCAATGAGAGTACCTAAATGAAGAACTCCGTTGGGCACACATCCTCCGTATCATAAGTCTAGCAAAAATTTTTAACAAATAAGAAAACGAGTTCAGTAAAATGAAGATACTTAAAGAACAATGGCTAAAAAAGATCCCTTTGTTCCCCCTCAGTGGGTTCCCTGTGGGTTATGTTTGACCATTCATCTGTCTCTCTCACACATCACAGATGCCAGTAATTGTGTTTTTTTTACTGGGGTTGGAGGAGATTCAAGTCTTGACACCTTTAAACCTTCCCTAAATTTTACCACAGTGCACTGCATTGCGAGCTCATTTTAAGATTAATACAGAAGGGGAGCTAGAGGGAGAATCCAATTTGCTACTTGAATTTCTGTGGTACTACCTCCTGCCATTAGATGATTTCTAATAGGTTTTTCAAAAATGTTCAGTGTTTCAAACTGTTAAGCTAGCCAAACAATTCCACTTAATAGCAAACTGTAGACATTTGTTACTTTTTAACTTCTGTCAGTCTTTCCACTACCCTACACCCTTTTGTACAGTACTTCACTGTTTGCACTTTGCTGGTTCTGTAGCAAAGTTGGGGCTTGTCAGCTGTCGTACTTGGGAAGCAGTTGCAAACGTGCACCGCTCTTTGTGGAAGTGCCGGTTGGGGGATGGACTGTAAAATGTACGAATGGAAAATAACGTACACCTAACATTTTTCAATCTTTTGCTGCCGCTTTATGCAAATCAAAAGTCGCTGGCTCTGAACCCTCATTGTATTGAGACACAGAGTTTTCAATATTAAATAAATAAGACATTATGCAGCAAATAATCATGAATAGATACAGACACAATATATAATACAACCATGAAATTGTGAAATAATCCAGTACATTTTTCAAAACGCAGAAAAGACATACTGGGCAGAGCCATTTATGTCACAGGCCATCCGCTCATTCAGACCTAGGCAACAGCCAATCGCATAACTGGCCTGTGAAAGTGACTGCTTTCACATTGTCAGATTGCTGTCACATTGACAGTTTATGCTATTATGAAAATATTGATCATAGCCACTTTAATATTGAACACACTGAGTCTTTATAGTCCCATGGTATCCCCGATTTAACTATTGGGGGATTTATATCTATAAGTTATCTGTATGCCATAACTTCTCTAATGTAACTGATGAGATTGGGCCCTGCAACATTTGTTCACTTGTTAGATTTTGTCAGAAGTTGGCGATGCATCTCACATTATCAGAAATTACGCTGATCAACCCAAAGGGGCGTTCTACATAATTTGTTCACTCATCCATGTGTCATATGCAATATCTGAGACATCGGTGTATTTCATCAGAGCATCACAGCATTCAAAATTACGCTGTTTGGGCCAAATGGGAACCACAATTACAGCCTAAAAATAGGCAGAGCATATTTCTCATTGATGATGGTCCAGACAGTGATTTTATCTTTTTCACTTGCTGTTGTCTTGTCATGGACCATCCAAGACATTTTTTAAGAAACTGTCGTAACGGCTAAAGAGAAATTTAACAAAAAGAGAAGCCCGGGAGTGGATGAGACTGAGACCAGAGCTCACAACATGAAGACTGAATAACTGCTGCTCAGTGTGGAGGAGAAGGGACTCTCTCTGAGAGCCAAGACTGAATCTCTAATCAATAAATTCAGTTATTGAGCTCCGACTAATCCATAGCTTGAATTGGAATGAAAACGGTTCCGATGTTTTCATCAGCAGCTGCACAGTGTTTTCAGAAAGATGTGTTTTTGAGTAGGCTCATTATTGCATTAATTTGTTGTTTTGGTCACATTCAAAGCTGTTGACTTGAGGGGCTGTTTGGGAGTTGGCTGGCCCACACCCCTTTTGGCCCAGTCCTATCTACTATGTCCACTGTGGTCTGATGGCAGGTCATTCCCTTCTTTAGAAATCCGATGGCGAGAGCTTTACTCTATCTGGCAGAGAGCTCAGTTGCACCTTGCATTTCCGACAACGGGAGAGTGGCTGCACCTTTCTGTCTCCTCTCTGGGCTTGTTTGGGCAGATCTGAGCCTGATAAAATAAACCACTGTGTACCTAAAGTCACCTGTAAAAGCAGCGGCACACAGTTGGGAGTAACGCAACACCGCTGAAGAAAATCAAAGGTACAAGTACTCCGTATCAGTGAGTGCCAACAGAATGCAAACACTACACTAATCAATAAATCTTACATTGATAGTACAAGGGAAATGTGCAGCAGCTGCCATATTTTACTGTTAGATAAAGAGTATAATGTAAAAAAATCTAATTTTCCCAGATTCATATCTTGCTCATACACAGTGAGATATTAGGACAGGTACTGTTCTTGCTTAACACTCGTCCTCTTGAATCAGCTGCTGCCTTTCTCGCTAGAGTGCTGTTTGCAAATGCATTTATGCAGACTGAATGAAATATTATTCCCTTACACCGCAGGATACAGCTCAGCTTGGGGACAACATTAGAGTAGCCTGCTCCTTCAGAGTTTCTGGGTTTCTTTTCAGCAGTGCCCGCGATTGCACCATAACGGTTCCCTAATTTTGTTTGAACAATACACTCAGGGGTGCCAGCTGGAAAGAACAAACATGTCTTTAAGAAACAAAATTAAATATATTAAAGGACCAGAAAAACTGAACCCCTCGGTAATGTAATGCAATGCGATAGCTTGACAGTAAATTCTACTTTAAATGTTCAGTTTTTTTCTAAGGGTTACTTGCAAAGATTATTTTCATTATCAATTAATCTCTGTTATTTTTCCAGCTAATTAATTGTTTAGACTACAAAATGTCAAAACAATTTTCCACGGTCCAAGGTAATGTCTTAAAATTGCTTTGTTTTGTCTAACTTACAGTCCCAAACCCAAAGATATTCAATTCAAAAATGATACAACAAAGAAAAGCAGCAAATCCTCACATTTGGAACTAGAGAATGTTTGATCCTTTTTGCTTTGAGTAATCAATTAATTGACTAGTTGTTTCTGAACTTCCTTTACCAGTGATGTTTTTGTGTTGACTCCACTCTATGGTCCTTTTTCTTTTTTTTTTTTTTTTTAAGGTTGTATTTTGTAAAGGTGCTATATTGGATATTGGATATTGGGTGTTTCTAATCTTTTGTTCACCACATTTGCATGTATGGAGAAACAAAAATAGAGGAAACACCTCGCAGATCACAAACTACAGAGTCAAAAATAACCATATCTGAGGTATAGTTTGACATTTTGGGAAATACACTTGCTAAGAGTTACATGAGAGGATTGACACCACTCTCATGCCAGCTGCTAGTTGTAGCTTCGTCTTTAACAGACGGACATGACAGTGGGATCGATCTTCTCATCTAACTCATAGCAAAAAAGCAAATAAGTGTATTTTTCCAAAAATGTCGAGTTTTTCCTTTAAGTCTACACATCACTGACATTCAGCAACTGTTTAAAAAAATGTAAGATTCCCATTACAGAATTGTCATTGGATTAGTGGTATTACAAAATACAAAATTCCTTTAAGGTTTCTGGAATGCAGTCTGGTTTTAGGAAAATGGTTATCTGACTTCTTCGTTTACTCTAGGTGCTACCTAATACACTAAGTGGATTGCTTGGGGGACAATTTGGCAGGAAAATCATACTCAGGATTGTACTTTATACTTGCCAGTCTTGAAGTAGCATTAAGACTAACGATGTAAAAGAAAAGATGATCATTACAGAATTTAAAGTCGATGCAGATCCCTTTTCCTCCGTCTTTAGGTGAATCATAAGAAAATTTGGATGCTGTTTACTCAGAAGAAAGCTGCCGTCTGACAGGCTGATGCCGCCTGCCTTGGGGGCATCGTGCTCTTGAGTTATCAGCGTGATGATAGACCCATTTTAATTACTCTCAGACACAACACTATAATCTGTCATTGTCAGCCACATCAAGCCTGTGCAAACCAAGCACTAAGACCCATTCACCCAGACCAGAAGCCAATTGATTGCTTCTCATACTTGAGTCATTGCACTGCAGAGGGACATGGGAGGCAATAGAGTTAATGGCAGTGGTAAACTCAAAGTCACATTGTTTACATTTAAGATGAAAGGTAAATGTATTTGAAAGGAACTATTGGCTTGATCCATTGGCTTCCAAATAGCGGTCTGTCTGTAACTAACAAGGAAAGTAAACACCGAGCTGCCGAATGAACAGCTGACCTGCAGTTCAGATGGTGAGCTTACTGCGTGGCAGCTTTTTTATTTCTAAATTAAATACATGTCTGCGCTTAACGTTAACTGAGCATTTTGATTTGCTGTAACCTTTTTGTAAAAAAAAAAAAGGAGACATGGTCATTGACGAAAGGATGCCAAACATCGTCAGAGAACACGCATACACCACCTCTATCGCATGGCTGGGTTTTTCCAGGTGGTAATAGTGGTGAATGCCAGCACAGATGCCTGTAAAGGTTTGGGTTGTGTCCCTTTTCCACACTACATAGTAACTATATATACATACTACTATTCACTAATCTCTCATAGTTTACTGTTTTTGTATATAAGAAAACCAACCTACTTATCCGTTTTATACTAACAGGACATGATACAATACTTGCACCAGCGGACGTCAAGCTGCAACTTCAAAATGCCTGTGCCAATTAAACTCAACAGAGGTGTTCCTGTTCCACACAATTAGTTTTAATTATCCTTTGAGTACTGCATTGTGGGAGAATTGTTTCCATCGACAGCAGCCTCAAAAGTCAACATTTTTTTAGTCTGCCTACTGACTGTTTCAAATATACTTTTCCAGTCTGAACTCGCTACAAAATCTGATTAAAATAAGTGTGTAGTATGGATTTTAGGCATAGATTCTGTATCTCCTGATACAAAACATCTTACTGTACTTGATTTTTTTTCTTGTTTTTGTACAATTTTGAAATAAAATTAAAAAAAACTCTTTAAGCTACTATTTTTTAGTATTTGCTGTTACATCTAAAGTAGTCAAGGGCCCAGACAATATTTTTATATATCACACAGTATTTGAGGTATAGTATACACTCGTACTGCTGATTGAAGAGTTTGAGTTTTAGATGGAGATATCTGCATGATTGTGTTTTGCAATCCAGGCCTGATTTACTAAAAGCACCACAGTTTGCAGCGTCAGTAAAAATCACAAGTAGTTTAGTTTCTTGCAAAACTATGCATCTTCTCTTGACACAAATTTCCTTCCTTTAAATAATAACTTTGTATTTTTATTAGTTTTTGCTCCTGTTATGCAGGATTTTATATGTAATTTTTCTTTTCTTTTTCTTTTCTGTTTTCCCTGTGGGTTCTAATAGGGGTGTTGAAGTTTGTTGACTCCCCCTTAATAGACCTTAATGGACTCAGCGGTGCAAATTTTTTTCTGTATTCTTATGTGCTGATGTTTGTTTTGTTGTGGTTTTTTCTATTTTACAGCACTTCAAAACTTTCCTATTAAGTCTTGTAAAACTTACATTGTACAAAATAGTACCCACTCTAGATGGATCTCAGTAGTAGACCTCCATTAATGCTATCCATTTGTCAAGATAATCGGATTCCACTTGTCAGATTTTCACTCAGAGTTAATTCTTTCATCTGTCCTTTGTTCTTTGTTCCACTAGCGTACCAATTCTGGGGAAAAAAAGGGGATTTATATTTGCATATATAAATATATTCAAAAGTCCAGTATTTTTGATGATGTTTGGTGATTTTGCTCCAGTTTTATGGCTTTTTGTGAGAGGCCACACCCATTGACATTACACGTCTTGCCTCTCATGACAAATTATCTTGCTTTTATTAATTCTCATCTTATTACCATGAATTACCATGAATTACCATCCAACTTAAGTTATAGCCGAAGACAATTGACCCAATTTACATAGGAGTTTAGAAAATAGTGACAGACTAACTAGTTTGAAGTTGCAGTACTCTCCATAGTGGCTAACATGTCGTTTGGTATACCTAATATGTGCACTTTGTAGTTGTGAATTTACATATTTGTATGCGGACTAGAAGCTACAGCATCATTTTCATGACAAACTCATAAAAATACAGTAGATAAGAGGTGTGCAAAAAAAACAGGACAGCTCAGTGACAGAATAACAAAGTGGTACCGACGCACACTCGGGTACACTTCTAGCAAGTGTAGTGACAGCTCTTGAGCAAGAGGGACCTTTGTCTCTATGGACGGCGCTTAAAAACAGAAATCCACACTTTAGTGTGCACACAAGCTGAAGCAAAAAGCAAAGTTCATTCCTCACATAGAAGTACTTGTAGTTGTTTGTGCTCTTTGCAATCAGGCCTCATTTAGTTTTGACAGTCCATGATGCTCCCATAAATTTAATTGGTCATTGTGAAGTCTGCGCCCTCTCTAAAACTGTGTTCCAGTTGGTTTTCTGTTACCCTCCAAGGCAGAACACATGCCAGCACTCATTAGCACAGAGCTGCTGTTCGCAAAAAAAGGTTCAGCACCTGCCTACTTTGACTTCTTTTTATGTGCCTTGATGTTATAGCACAATAATGATTTGGCTTTAGGTCAAAGGACTTTCAGTAACTAGTGAAATATATGGGCACTGTGGCTCAGCACTGAGCTTTACTCTGAGACTGAACTTTACTCTGTCCCTCATGTTGTGTATGAACCATATATGGATTTTTTTTTTTTTTTTCTCGCAAGCTTCAATGTCGCTCTCTTAGAAAGATCTAGCTGTCAGTGCATTAATGGAAGTACAGTAGCTGTTCGCACAGTATGCCAATGCCATTCCCTTATGTGAGGGCTCTAATTTCATGTGGGTGCATGACACAAAGCACAACTCTGCACTCTTTCTTTTCTTGAGGCGCAGTGGATGGTAAACAGGATCATTATTTGTGAGTCGTAAATGGGATCGTTACTGGAATTGTCACGACGTAGTGACGTAGTAGTATGTATGTTCAACCAAATTTAACTGAATTGCTCCTTAATGATGACTAAGGTTAAAAAAAATAAAAAATAAAGGAACGACAAACTGCAAGAACTAGACATTTTTATTTTTATTATTATTTAATGTGTATATTATTATTTAAAACTGCAAATCTGGTTAATGTCTGCGTCATGACTCAGAGGAAATATGGAGACCTCTGTCCTTTCAATAAGTAACTTGAACTGCCTTTGGCAGTTTATTGTGCCTGCGGTATATTTTCCCTTGCAACTCCAATTCCCTTCACGTCCTGGGCAGGTTTCCTCTTGGGAGAAACTCATCCAAACTCTCCACACACTACCAAAGTGTACGTCACAGTTGGGAGTGCACTGCTTTTCAAAGAGATGAGAGTGGCTGTGGTATTTTTGCCCCGATCGTTACCAGCTCCTGACACTCTCTACTGATTTATTATAACAGCTTGCGTCTAATTCCACCCTGTTTCCATGTGTGGCATGGGTGCACCAAGGGTCTACAGCCATCTTTTGATTCAGACGATGCTAAATCCTAAGAGGAGAAGTGTCACAAACAGAAATCTCTTAATTGAAATCACCAAAACTGTTCAAACTTTGGTATACGATGTAGTTTTCATGTAGGACCCCAATGCTCATAAGAAGCTGATTTAAGAAAAATGTTTTCAGGTTTCTTTCGGCGTTTTGGCAAAGAAAACCTTACCAAAGACACACAGTTTTATCCAACTTTAGATGTGGTATGGCTGATTAGATTTAAGTTTATCTACACTTAAATGTTTTGTTTTTTTATTTAACAGTCACTCAATACAATTTATTCACACTCATGTGTATGCCAACTGAAGTTTTAAAGGATATCAACTGTACATCTAATGTTGTTAACTTGATTTGCAAATGGACCCAAACACAAGCATGTGTTGTTTGGCACCGTCAGTAAGGTGTCAGACTACTGTAACGTTGTCATGGATCTCAGCAAAGTGTATCTCAGAGAAATATGAGCAAAATATTTTTTACGGCTTCACTCTGTGGTCTAAACTTACCAAATGAAAAGTTTTGTTTTGTCAGTATAAGTCAAACTTAACTCTGTATAGAAAACCTCTGAGGAGGACAGAGCTGCTCTAGTCTAAAAACAGATATCAATAAATGTAAACAGCACTGGCCTTGGGATGTCATTAAAAAGAATAGCATGTCTAGACCTCATAAAACCAAAACATATTGTTATTTCGAAGCAGCAGGAGTTATTGCCTGTGAGCAGTAAGATGACATCCATCAATTTTGGGTTTTATTGGAAAATGTAGATAGGCTGCTTGGGAGATGTAAATGATTTACTTAGCATAAAGTTTTGCTTGAGCAAGCAGGGAGATAGTGTAGTTAGTGAGGCTAGGGAAGTATGTGTGTGACAAAGGCAGTATTGAAGCAAAAGCTGATTTCCCAAGCCTGAGAGAAACGTGATCTGTGCATGAATAAATAGGCCGGACCTGCACAACGTGGATTATTCTGGTTCAAATATCAGTAGACTTAAGGGTTGTCAAATGGCATACATATGTAATAGGATTGTTGTACATGATTTCATTTTGTCACTTGTACCCAAATGTCATATCTTCTAAGGTTTGTGCTGATTGTTTCCCACTGTTTGCACAAATTGCTATTTTATTCCCTCTGCCTTATTTATATTGTACGTTCAGGCCAATTGAACAGAACCTCTTCGCATTTAAAATTCTTTTCACTGATGGCAAATGAAGATTCAGAGCACAGACAAATCCCTATTAACTTCGTTACTATCTGTCAGTGCAGTATGGAAATATTTTGTGGGACACCAACCTGTATAAATTAAATTTACATGAAAAACATTTTAGATTTGGTGGGTGGAAGTTTGTAAAATTCCACGCCACATTTTTTTTTTTTTTTTTTCAAATGCCAGAGCTTCAAAGTACAGAGCATTTGCATGCAGTTGTGTATCTCTTTGACATGTTGGCCTCATCTTTCAGTAACTCTCAAATCTACATTTATTCAAATGTGTTCAGTGTGGTGAGGGTTGACACTGCATAATCCATCAAAACGTTCCATTTAAAGAGAGGGGCTTGAATTACTTGAATCATCAGAAAGCAGCCTTGCTTGTGGAGAAACAGGGCTAGAAATTGTAGAGAGTTTTAACCCAGGGAAGAGAAAAAATCTATCAAGCTGTATGGCCCGAAATCCCCTAGCTGTGAAACTAAAGTCTCCTCCCTCAGTCCGACTTTGTCTTTCTCTTTTATAATACTACTGTGTCTGTATACCAACAAAACAGAGTAAATAATCTATTTTATGTCAGTTGTAATTGGGAAAGAAAAGAGTTTGTCATTATAAGGAGAAAAAAAAAGTCTTTTTTTTTTTGCCATGATTGGCACACATTTGACAAAGACACGGACGTTGTGATGCCTGTGGTTTTCAGTCCTTGTGATTCAGTGTGAGCACTCTTTTCATTGCTATAAACAGCACATTTCTGCTATAAACAAGTGTTTTACAGTCAGTAATAAAAACTTAAGACAGAGTCATCTCCGCACTAAATGAATCATTTAATATTTTACACGAAAGGCGAAAACTGCTTGCGACAAAGAGGTCTAATTTTCGTACTCGGCTTTAAGATTCGTAAACCCCTAAATTCACCTCGCGATCATGTATTTCCATGTGGAAGTTGAGTTTTTCGTGCTTACTTAAAAATTGCAAGCTCCTCTTTTTGTTGCACCGTTATTTTGTTCAGTCATAGTTTTAGGTCGATCTTTACATTTATTTAACACTGAGTCTGTTCCATTCTGCCTTAGCTTACATCTCTGATCGGTATTTTCCAGCCATTACTGTAGATTGCGTGCAGCAGAGGAAACGTCACTGGAACTTCCAAATCTAATATAGCAAACTATAAAATATCTGTTGGAAATGCATCCATGTCTGCAGCAAATAGAGAAGAAAATCATTCCCATTTCATTTACAAGGACATCTAAATGTCTACATAAATGTGAAGCTGATTACTTCTATGTATAGATGTTCATATCTATCTTTATCTGTCATCTATCTTTATCTATATTTTAAGTTCATATCTAGTCGTTGCAATTAAAGAAGTGGTTTAAATTCTCTGTGGTTCCACAAGCAACAGGGAGAACAAATGCGTGTTTCAATAGCTGTCTTTTCAGTGGCTTCAGTCAAGGTTGCGTTTCAGTCCAGTGTATTTTGTGATGCTTTCATTAACACAGATATCAGCTCTCCACTTCATGTGTATAGGGGAGTTGGAATTTTCATTCGTGTGTCCAATCTCGAGGTTGGAATGTGCAGTAAGGGACCCATGTGTAAAAAATGAATTAAGCAGCATTTTGCTGTGCTTCAGTTAAGGTCAAAACTGTACGCTTAATCTCAGTCACACCTCTGTGGTGTTTTTATAGATCAAAATTGAATTTTGTCGATTAAACACCGCTTCAGAGGCTTTTACACAGAACCTTATGAAACCTTGTGTTTTCATTATCAGCTGACACAAAGGATTGAACATAACACACTGACACCATATCCATTTGGACTTTATTAAGCTGACAAGGGATTTGCTTTAGTTGATACTTACTTATTTATTGGCCCTTGGTTAGGATAAGAAAAAAACCCCACCCTTTGAGTTTAATTGGAAGATCAATACCACTCTCTCCTCTGTATGCTGAATGTGAAGCTATAGCCAGGAGCAGGATATGGTTAGCTAACCATAAAGACTGGAAACAGGGGGGGCAGAGACGGCTAGCCTGGCTCTGTCCCAAAGTTTAAAAAAAAAAAAAAAAAAAATCCACCTACCAGCTCTTTTGAAGTTTTCTAATTAACACGTTATGTAACACTGGTTGAATCAGTAGACAGAAATAACAAAATTACAGTAAGTAGAAACTGAACAGCAATATTAGGCAAAGACATATGAGGAATATGGATCAGAGCACATATCTACGCTTCAGCATATGGAACCACAGCCTTTCATGTCATAATGCTGCAGAAAGTGCAGCCTGCAGATGTTATGCTTTCTTAAACACCTCCTCGTCAGGAATAGGAAGAACGTTGGCGCAAAAAGTACGAGCAGATTTATTACGGCATGTATTTTAGTATTTTATAAATACATACAGTAAACATAACTCCTGCAGAGTAAAGAGATACTTGTCTCTTTGACTGGATAACTTGTTGATTAACAGCACAGGTAGATGAAAAGAGAGCAGAGGGAACTTTCGCGGTTACTTGGGTGACGCATTGAGCCCATGACTGACGAAACGTTGAATGGCAGTTGGCAGGCCCTCGGGGAAGCACCTGTCTGTCAAAATGTATTGTAAGTGCAAGTGACATTATTAGGACGATGATGTCACCTTGTGCTTATGTAATGTGTAAAGTTTGAAATGACACATTCATAATAAACAAACTATTAGTGTGATAGGTGACATGTTTAGTCCAGTGATTAGGCATAATTGTGTTTAACGATTCCCCAGACACACAGCCATCGCTCTCTGTGTTGAATAGGTCACCTCTGAATATCCATCAGCTCTTATGTCATCAACACGGACGCAATTTGCTCCAAAAAAAAAGAAACGTTGCTCTTCCCTCCACGGCCACGTTTTGCCAACCCCGGACCAGCTCGGCCATCAGGCATCCACAATGGCATAATTATGGAGTATTAAACCGTCACAATGACACATCAGTCAGACAAGATCTGCAAAATAACAGCGGGACCTACTTGGTGTTTACCCTCACTCCTGTCAGAATGGCCTGAAAAATTGAGGTTTGTTTGCTGCTGGATCATAATTACAGCCGGTATTTATGAGACCCATCAAGCCTTCAGTTAAGAGGAGCTGCATTTGAAGGTGACTCTGGGATGCATCACATCAGACTGCGGACACAGTGGAACAAGGCTTTCAGACAAGCTGTCTCCTCTCACATAGCCTTTTAAATCATCATCACTCTAGCCAGCTGTATGATAGCTCACATGATGTATCACCTGTTAGAGCTGCAGCATACGCACCACCAGCAGACAGTGACAATGAGTTTCGCAGCAAGCCGTTCAACAGCCACAGTCATTTGATGGTTTCTGGTTCCCGTTATTAAGCCGTCGCTTGCGTGCTGTTGTGTTAAGCGTCACTTAAGCTGCCAGTTAGGTTTAGGGGATGTTTCCTTAGGCACCTACTTGTTATTTCAATGACGTGGCCAGTTGAATTTTTCATGACTTCAATCAGCTTGAAGGAGCTTGTTAGACTGAAGATTTTGACACTGCTGTGATTCTGCTGTCCGTCCAAATGTCATTCAGCTCAAACTCGGCTGTCTGTACATCCACATAGTCTGAGTAAACTGGCTGTTGGTCATATTCAGGCTAAACGAACAGGTTTTTTGTGTAGTTTTGTCCATCAGAGCTATAGTTCTGAATGTGATAACACTGTGCTCGCAAGCTTAATTGTTGACATGCGGACACGGCGACGCTGTTAGACAGGCTTTAACAATGGAATTCATATGGAAAAAGACTGTAGCTCATGTGCCATAGAACTCCATTATTGTCCAAAAAACTATTTAAACTAAAAAGCCACACTGTTGAGCTCAATGACAACCGGATGTTCGTTCATTACCGTGTACATGGGCATTGTAGTTTATTTTTGGTCAAAACCACATTCACCATCCTGCAGCAAGAAATACTCACTAGAGTACCAATTGTGTATTAATCCACGGTTGTAAATAGTCCCCAAAAAGTGCCCTATATACTCCTGTTTGAGTAAGGTCTTGTTAAAACCTACAGTGCCCAGCTGTTAGGCCTTTTTTCCTTAAATGAAACTCTTTATTGATTTGTTTTTAAAGATCTGTGTCTTCAGTAGGAACAGAGTGTAATATAGAATATTGTCAGCCTTGTACTTTAAGGTGATATTCAGATGGCACTGTTTACCTTTATCTTGCCAGTTGAATATACACAGTTGCCATTTTTTTTAAAGGATGAAAGGTAGCAGCTTCTCACACAGGAAGCAGAAAGGTTGATCTCAATAATGACAGTGGATCCCAGTAGTAACAGTAAAGAACTGCGAAATTCCAGATTTATATGTTCAAAAACAGCACCTTGCTTCTCACACTTGGAGTGTGAATTAAACCAGGTTATTTTAACCAAACAATGATGTTTACACATGGAAAACCTACAACCAAGACAGCAGGACTCTAATGTAAAAGTAGCCAATGTGTATACACAGGGATGTCCTTGTTTTTTGGGTTTTTTTTTTCTTTTTCTTTTTTCCTTCACTCCCATTTCTTTGTTTCTTTTCTCACCCCTCTTTACGTACCACATCCACTTATTACAGTTGGAGGGCAGGTGTGTGTCTGGCCTCAGCTGGGCGTTATCCTTGGCCAGACTGTCCTTGGACCCCCATGTCTGTCTCATAACCTTGGCTGCAGCAGCCCCATATATCACAGGCTATTCTTAAAGCTTTACTTACCATTGATTAATCTACTTTAGTCTGATTCAGAAATGATCAAAGGAAAAAGCATCAAAGCACTTTATGGAGGTAATTACTCACTCATTAGCCATATGTTTGACAAGTTTGCCCTCCTGGCATTGGAAACCTCTCTATTAATCATAAACACAGATCTGACAGAAGGAGATGATGAAAAGATGAAATATATATATCCTGACAGAGAATCAGTAAAATGATATTATTGATGGATTACAGAGAGAGCTGTCATAAAATAGCACAGACTATACTTGATGTATGACTGCCGAGAATATATTTTGGGTCATCATTGCGGCCACCATCTTTCTTCACAGACCATGTTGCAGTCATCATTATCAGTCTGACCTGCTCGGGGAATTTTTCTGCCCATTCAAACACCCAGATGTCAACACATGCGGCTTGTTATAACTGAAGCAATCTAAACAAATGATCTCACCTGGCCCCTTAAACATGTTGCCCTCCACATAATATAAGGATGTGACCCCCCCCTGCCCCTCCAAACCAGCCACCCACTCTCCGTCTCCTGTCTTCCTGGGCAATCTCCCCAGGCTGGGAGGACAAGACAGGACAGGACAGGAGAGGATAAATTACAGCCACAGAGCCCTGGCGCTCTCTCGTGCTTTCATTTGCACCAGCAATTAATCAGCCATCACTGGAGAGCTCTTGCATGTCAGGCTGAGGATTTTATTAGGGATGTCCTTTATGGGCCTTAATGAGACTTATGTCTTCCTTGAGTATTTCATTTGCTGCACATAGCCTGGCCTTTTTAGCCTTTTTTTTTTTTTCCACAACAGTACAACTTGGCAGGGTTTTGTTCCTCACCTCTCAATGATCTTGACTTGATTTGCCCTTTCATCCACTGCCTCTTTCGCTATTACAAATCCTCTTGTCTTGCAGGTATCTAATTTTGGGTACAATTAGGGCGGATTGTGTTTTTGTTTTTTTCCTGACATTCCTTCTGGCTCTAGTTTTGAAATGCAGCACTAAGTGAGTTATTGAAAATGTGGCAAATAACCTTCTGTTTTGCGAAATGCGGAGGTAGACAGTTAGGCATCACAATAACTGCTTAAGCGTGATAAAAGTAAAATATAAAGCATCATCAGTCAAATACAATACCTTGGCTGACTGGATGTATGTTATTATTACCATTAAATTTGAAGCACAGAGCTTAAAGGACCTGAAAACACATTTTCTCAAACAGGTTGTTACTATAAATGATACGCTTCTACATGACCACAGTGTTTTCTGCCAAATCAGAAACGGTTTTAGTAATTTCACATGAGAGATTTTGTTTTTTTGTCCATGCTCTTCTGAGTGATTTGGAGGGGGGTGGCTCAGTTGGAAAAAGCTGTTGTCACGTACTTCTGTGCATCAATCAGGACTAAACAGCATTTGAACAGTCGTGAGGGTTGTCTGCTTACTTTGTCGGGCCACGGTTAGTCCAATCTGATGAAACCACACCCACACAGTCCTGATGAAGCAGAGCTTTTTTTAAATATAATACATAAGGATATTTTATCAAAACTTCACCTTCGTTTTCAGGGTATTTTCCTAAAGATCAACACTGGGCGATCTTTGAAAAACCCAGGGGGTCATTTAACACCACTTAACGCTGGAGTCGCTGGATAAAACATATTCAGTCTACTGAACAATTAAAAAAGAGATTCTTGACCCATTTCCAAATTTGTGCATCTTTTCCCGCCTTTTTAAACCAGGTATTGCCAGACATGTTTTTCCAACATGACCCAAAATTAAAATTAAGTTGGATTAATGCTTCCAATAATTTATATTTTCATACAGAATAGCAAAATGAGCAAGGGCATACATGTGTGTCATTTCTGGAGTCCCGAATGAGGAAGTGCTGCTGCAATTTAACGTTGTAATCCTTAAAATTTCAATCCTCGTGGACATGACAGCTGTAGTCACTGTGGTGAGAGCAAGTGTGATGCAATACTACAGCAAACACCCCTTGACCAGCTACTTTGTCAGAGACACAACAGAAGAGCTATCCGTTTACAGTGCAGCACGACAAGCTGCTGTTTTAATAATGAAGTCAGTCAGTAATCATTTCAACTGTGATTTGATTTGATTTGATGTTGCACAAAGCACAAGCAGTTTTCCACACAGCAGCAGGACAGAGTATATTTAGAACTGATCCGCTGACAAAAAAGGCTTAAATGACAGAAGCGAACACTAAACAGTTAGGCTGATGTCAGTGAGATCGAACTGAATGCATTGTTTGCATTGTGAATTCCTTGTGCAGGAATGGCAGACTCTGCTACTACCAGTAAAAAACTACTATAAGGGAGATAATTACCAAATGCAAACATGTCGAAAGGCAGAAGAAATGCCAACCTTAGATGGTGTCAAAAATGGGGTTTAAAAATCTTTTTTTTTTAGTTTTTGTGCGACACAAACATACTTTTTCATCCAGAAGGTTATGAGAGACTTTAAGGCTTCTTACCTTCAGACCAACGCTAAGTTATGTTTAACAGACCATCTGGATATTTCAAAGATTGCTGAAAAATCAGATGCTTACCTCTATGTCTCATATGTAATGGTAACACACCAGAAGCACAAACTAGTAGCAGTGTGCCCAAAAAGCAGATTTAGGACTGTTAGTGTTAATAAACATCTGTTAAATACTGTGTTTGGTTCAATTACAAACCAGTGCCAACTTTGCAGAATGGCCTCTGAATATTTGCTGAGGAAAATACAGGGCAACAAATGAAATATTTTCTTCCCCTTTGGCCATTTTTCTTCTTTTGTCATCACCGTGGTGGAGATGTTTGAAGCTGGCCGCTGAGTTCTGCGTGTGCCCAAACAGCAGCGGCTACAATCACAGTGAAAATACTTGAGTGGGCGTCAGCCAGTTAACCCACAACCACAGAGTCAGGCAGTAAGAGGATATGGAGGCCATCTGGTAGCATTTTTACAGTATGGCATGGCAGTTTGCCCATGTGTGCAACGGGAACGGTCGTATGACGGTCATGAAAGAGAGTGTCTCTGAATTCTCCTAGGACACAGACATGAATATTCTCAGTTCAATTTTCTGGGTCAGATAAGCTCAACCAAAGTACGTGACCTGATCCCATCTGTCACCAGGTTGTGCAGCGTGAATGATCAAACTATATGACCTTTAAAAACTTAAATGATATCTTGCAGTTCTTTAGGCTGCATTGGCAGTGTGTGATGAAACCTTTAGGAGGGGGAGGGGGGATTTAAAATTACAGTGCCTGCCCCCCAAAAAAAACACCATGTTTTATAAGTAGGACAATTTACTGGGGCGTTACAAGTTTGGAAAGAGTTTGAGCAACTAAACTAAAACTAGAAACTGAGTATCATTACTATGTAAATGAAAGAAAAACAAGACTATAACCATTAGTAATGGTTCCTACCATAAAGGATATTTTGAACAGAATGGAAGATAGAAAATGTACCCGTGTACTCGACTTATGTACAATTTTGAGGTAATTGCACTTAACTTGAGTGTTTCAATTTTATCCAACTTTATGCTTCTCTGCATTTAAGAAGGAAATATTGTACGTTTTTATGACTTGTAATATTTATTTTGAAACAAGTGTCATTTCAACAGGAGATGCTTTGTGAGCAGCAGCGATTGATTTTCACTCTATTTTCTTTGCCCCAGGTTTTGCCTGTCAGGCTGTATAGAGGCTAATGCAGACTACAGGCACCACTGAGGACTGGAAAACATCTGCAAACTCCTGCACTTTTTTCAGGAAAAAAAAAACTTCCTATATAATCTATATTTTCATTTATGAAGAAAAGACGCTCCAATTAACCATCAATCAAAGATGAAGTGGTAAGGATAGTGCTTAGTAGTAATTTAAAATACAGTATTTAACTATTTTAGTTATTAGGCATTAATTAATATGCTGGTTACATATAAATGCATCTGTGATAATCCAATAATGTTATAGATATAATAACACTCTGAAAGGGACCATTGTGCTCAAATAAGTACTTTTACTTTTGATAATTTAAGTTCATTTGCTGATAATACTTAAATACCTTTTACCTAAGTAAAAGTAAGCACATTCATAAATACAGCAGTTTTACTTTTAGTGGAGTATTTTTACATTGTCTTATTGCTATTTTTAGTGACGTAGAGGATCAAAATACTTCTTCGACAACTGTTTTCGTAAACTGTTTGTGCCGGTTGTCAATCGTTTTCTGTTTAATTATGTTTAAATGTTGTAAATGAGAATAGATAGATACATAGACTTTATTGATCCCGTTAGGGAAACTGTCAAAAATAGGGAGGGAGTGGATGTAGCCCATTAGTCCACGCATATGCATGCTTACACGGCTATTATTTTGAATAATATTAATATTGTAATGAGGGGTTTTAGTTCAATCAAACTTCCCACACACACACGCACTCTCACACAAAACCTCACACACATACACACAGGTCCATTTCTCACTGACCGCACATCAATGGCCAGCTGTGTTCCCTGTTTGACAGCCAGGTGGTTCAGACTTTGGAGCGCAGCAGCCTCAGTTAATTAAGGTTACCCATTTGGATCTTGTCAATGGCTAATTTGCAGATGAAAGAGAGTCAGAAACTTTTTTTTTTTTACTCCAGCAGCCTAAGCATTGTTTTTGTCTCCCCTAATGGCTTGGGCCTGTCAAGTGGAACAGGACTGAACAGTGCCTGCAACCCCAGACTTCAGATGCATAGATGGATAAAGTTTACTTTCAGAACTGCAGTAGCCGAAAATCAATATTGAACTTAGACAAGCTATTTACAGGACCTTGATAATGTTTGACAGAGGCTGATCCAGCCTTCAGTGTGTGGTTAATATGAGCAAATAACCGGGCAAGGTATGTCATTTGGAGACGACTAGAGCTCCAATGATTCAAAAATTTTTGCTTTATTTATTTATTTTTTTCTCAAATATTCTCTGGTTCCAGGTTTTTGAATGTGAGGATTTAATTTTTTTCTTTGTCATATATGATAGTAAACTGAATATCTTGGGGTTTTGGAGTGTTGAAAATAATCGGCAGATTCTTTGATAATGAAAATAATCATTAGTTGCTGCCCTAGAAACTAAGCTGATTAGAAAAAGTTACAATTCAATTTAAATTCAGAATGATCTCCATCTAAAAGTCAGTTTTTACATTTTTTTTTTTTTTATCCTTCTGTTTAGCATTTATAAGCGTTATATAAACAACTAAGGTTTTATGACACATGTAATGTATTTGTAAGCGCACCTTGGGACATTTAAACTATTAATGTATTTGTTACTATAACTCATCCTCCATACTATGACTGAAACCTCCATAACTCATGCAACTCGTGATTAAATGTCTAATGCAATACAACAATATAATATAAAATGGTTATATATATTTTTTTAATTTTTCTTCAAAATTTGTTGACATACATCAATAAACGCTTAAACGTCCTTATATCTGCTTACAGCTACATTGTGTGTTATAAATAATTTATTGTCTATATACTGCTTGTTAAAGTGAGGTTAAAGTAAAGTGTTACCATCTTTACAAATTTTAATATTTAAAAATGGGATTTTCAAAGATGATGCTCCTCCATTCTGTTTCCTTGCTTACTGGGGAATAATAGTTAATATAAGAATAAATGCATCTGCTCACATAGAGAACAACTGACATGAACTACTCTCTCCATAGGTCTGAAACCACATAACAGCATATAATCAAATCGTGAAATCTTCATTATGACTTTGTGAACCCACAGAAGAACATGTATTCCCACACAAGCCCTATACTGTGATATTTGTTGTTAAGAACCAGTTATAGAAAACCCTTACCCCTGGAGATTTTTAATAGATGCCTTCACACTCAGACTGTATTTCACAATTAATCATCTGAGAACACTTCTGGTGTCTGCCTTGAGGAGAAAACAAACCATATACATGTGAATGCATACATTATTGGCCCGGATCCAATAAAAGTTTGTGGGAGAAAACTAAGGTGGTTGAAAGTCAAATGTTGAGTTTTGGACCAGGAGTTTTTTTTTATTTATTTATTTTTTTTAATTTAAGAAAAAAATATATATTTTTTGTTCCTGTGAAAAGTCTGGGAGAAAATGAAGTGCAGCTGTTTTTTTTTTTTTTTTTTTTCTTTGCATTTTTAACCCAATTAATTTGTAGTTTGAGGTGTGACAGTGGTAAGAAGCACAAGTGGAGGAGCAGAATAATGAAATGACTCCCTCCCTCGGATTTAATAAACCAGAAAGTGCTAATTTCATCTTTGATTGCGTGTGGTATTTAATGCCTCAAGAAAGCATTTCAAACTTCTCATCATGTGCCCAGTGTCCCTACTGTTCTGTGCTGCAAGCATTATACTGCACAGTGCCCATGGCAGCAGTCAACAGACTGAGGCTCACAAGAGACTGAGGAGGAGAATAAGGTGACCCACCATGTTTTGACATTGATCTCAAACGAACAAAGGAAGGAAATCTCATTTCTCGTTTTCTTCTAAATACAGAAAAGACAAAGCTCTTAAATGTTTTAATAATTTAGTGATAAATGGGGGCAACATTGATATTCCAATCACAAGGTACACCTCGGCAGCCCCAGTTACTGCCTGGAGTTCTGTGTTCTGTACTATAGTATACTGTATACTGGTCTTCTTTGGTTAAATAATCCAACCTAGAGTGGCACTTAGTTGAGAAAACACCTCGACCAACTTCAAATATTGACGAATATGCCGAAAAATGCCCCATCTTTCGATGCGAAGGAAAGGGATTTTAAAAATTCCTGGATCCACACCAAAATGTAATGTGTTCTTCCCCGGCCCATGTCCCATTCTTGCATCAACTCGGTGCAAATCGATTCTGTACTTTTTGCGTAATCCTGCTGATAAACAAAAAAAACAAACCAACAGACAGACACAGGTAAAAACATAACCACCTTGGCAGAGGTAACAAACAAGAACAGTAGATGTTTAGAGCATCAGCTAAAACTCCCACTTAATTTTCTAGCAAATGTTGATAGGTACTTCCTTTTTAGTAAAACTGAAATTCATGTAAGGATTCACAGTACAAACACAGTATGAACAATACCATGGGCTTTGCTGCTGATCTTATTTGAAATTCAACACGTGAAAATATGCAAATCTGAGCCATATGTTTAAATTGAGTGTTTTTACTTGGAATACCCTTGATTTTAAGCAAGATAAGGAAATACTCAGATCCTCTACTTAAGTACACTTTAAAAATACTCCATTACAGCACTGAAAATGTCAAGTAAAAGTATAGTAAAGTATTATCAGGAAAATGTACTTAGTATAAAAACTATAAAAGTATTCAATAAAAGGTGGAGTTAATATTTATCTATTTTAGATACGGCTACGACTAATGCTTGTTTTCAATTGGGAAGTAATCTGCTGATGTATTCAAAATTACCCAGAGCCCAAAGTTGTTTTGTAATTCAGTTTACTGTAATTTAAAGTGGCAATAGACATGTTTTTTTGCATGCTTAACTTATCATTATGAAGTAAATTTTGATCCCACAATGTACTGCTAACGAATAATGACGCCATCAGCCTTTAGATTGGTTCCCTATAAGCCTTGCTTTCACTACTTAAGTTTGTCTGCCAACGGGTAAAAAAAATCTCCCGGGAAAATCGAGAAGTGCGTCTGCCATTGATGCAACCAAAACAGGAACAGGATAGCGCTTTTTTTCCCCGGTAGCTATCGGTAGCTGAAATGATGGACAGTGAAAAACCTAAGTAACTGGAAACTCTACCCGGCAAGAGAAAAGGAGGTCTGTCGTCGGAGGAGGCAAAAGAAGGCGAAGAGGGAGAGCGATAAGAGACCGAGGTAAAACAACAGTGAATCTGGGAAGGGCATTCACTCGATGGAGAGAGGGACTTGAGACATTCAGTTGGCATTCGTTCTAGTACATCAGTAAGGGACAAAGCCCTGCATAGTTATTAATACAAGTAAGTGTTTTACTCTGCCTTTATCATAGCACTGAAAATGGATAGTGATTCGGTCTTTGCGACAACAGCGCCAAATGACTGCCACTTGGAAACGCTATTGGGGGCAGTTGAAAATTGTGTGTTTCCACTTTGAGACAAGGAAGTGCCACAAATATTCACATTGAGAAGTTGAAACCATGAAATTGTTTACATTTTTGCATCAATTATTTCCATTATAGATGATTTTCTACAATTATTTTCTCTATTAATCCATTCATTGGTCTATGAAATTTAAAAAAATAAATACATAAAAAGTAAAAAAAAATTACCCAACTCAATTTTTCAAATTCCAGAGTCATCTTCAAATGGCTTCTTTGATCAATCCAATACCTAAAGATATTCAGTTAATTATATGAGAAAGATGAGCAGCAAATGCTCTCATTTGAGAAACTGGAACCTACAAATGTTTGGCATTTTTTCTTGAGAAAATTACTGAAATGATTGATTGATTATCAAAATCTCATCATCTAATCACTACAGCTGTACTTTACACTCTGTCCTTCCCAGTAAGTTAAGCAGCCAATAGTCTCACTGCTACATTAAACGTTTAATGCAATTAGAACTGCACTAAACAAACAAGTCTACATAGAGAAGTCATTTACATGAAGAGTTTTATATTCAGAGCTCAAAAAAGTGTTCAGCCATCAATCAACTTGTAAAAGGAATTTACATTTTAACTAACAGAAGCACTCGTATAAAACTGAACCCTTGCCGCGCCTTACAAGATTCAGTGGGCAAATAAAGGAGGCAGACTGAGTGACTTTTCTGCACAGCCACCCACCAGCTGCCGGAACATAAATAGTAATGTATCATTATGGCTGCGCTGAAGGAAAACACCCTGTGTTTTAGTTCTTTGCGGAGGTCATGTGGCAATCAGTGGGTGTGTTCATGCAGCTCTCACTTAGAAAAACAGGCTAAATTAGACCTTTATGATGCAGCCACGTAGACCCACTGAATCTTATAACGACAGTTATGGAGATTTTTTTTTTGTTTTCACTTCTTTTCTTTTTACTTTAAAGGAACAGTGTTTTCAGTGCCATTGATTGCGCTGACACTTGAAGCTGATGGAATTGACCCTGAAATAAATTAGATTTGTCCACTTCTTATGTCCCATAAATAACATGCAGGCGATTTTTTTGTTTAAATGAGGTGATGGTGGTGGAAAAACAAGATCAATGAATCTTTGTTTTGCTGCACATACTCGGCTTGCAGGTTTGTGTGGAATGAGCTCCGTGGCAGATGACTCTGTTGTGTGCCCCCACATGATGCAATGCACCGCAAGTCCATATTTCTTTGAACTTGGGCTTTCATGGTACTCTACCAAATATTTCTTTGTTATTGTTTTGTTGCCTTTCTTTTGTTCTGAAGTTAAGCAGTTGTCACAAATAAAGTGTATCTAGATAAAAGCTGGAACAGCATTATTGCCAGCGTGTTACTTTTCTGATTAGGATCTGTATGATTTTTGATTTTTGGATAAAATTGAATCCTAAATATTCCCGCATAAGTGTAGAGAATTGTAATGCAGCCAGAGACAACACATTATATTCTTATGTTATCCCACTCTCTGAGCTGTAATCTCAAGATCTAGGCGGCAAATACCAAAAGAGAGGCAAACACTGATGATAAAATCTGACAAGGCAGAGAGGGGAAGTCATCTTACAAAAAACGGACACTATAAAAGGAAAAAGGAGAGTGCATGTATGGTGGTAAGAGGATTACATTTGTTTATTTCTCCTTTGAAAATATAACTTTTGGATATGGAATTAGCAGCTCCACAGCATCTGAATGATTGCGTAGTATGACAGCTTTCTTTTCTAAAAATGATTCTTTTTTGGTTCCTCGTGTCTCGAGCACAGTTGATCATCAGTATGTCCTACTTCCTTACAGCAGTTCTTTTTGGCCCGTGTATTTCTGACACAGAAATATTTGGCTGCCATGCTGCCTGACAGAGTGCTGATGAATTCCTGGAATGAGTTCCATGAAGTGGCCTGTTTTCCCCAAGTGAGAGCAACTGTTAAATATGCATGGCTGAAAAATAAATGAAGCAGCCTTCTAAGGAAATGTTGATATTCGTGAGGGACTTCCATATGATTTACAAGTCTGTTTTATTTGGTGGTTTCTATTTTGAAGAAGCAGTCATCAAGACTCAGAGCTGTCTATAGGTGTGTACCTCTCACGAAATGGCAGCTGGTTTGCCTGTTTGGCCAGTTAGTTTCATCTCAGCTGACTTTGAATGTTTTATAGGTATAGATTTAGATATTGTGTCGAGTGCTCAGAGCTAGCGGGATGTAGACAGTGATTCGTCTTTGTTTTCCTGCCAGGACCCTTTTGATTTTTCAAAAAAAAAAGTTGGATTTAAAGACTCGTTCTGAGTAATTCTTTAAATCTGACTGTTTGTTGTTCTGAGTAATTCTATAAATGTGTTTGTTGTCTACCACAGTTTTGTTTATACTGATCTATTCTGCAGGGAGTATATCCATAGTGTGCATTTTATCTCTCTGGAGTTTTATGTTTAAACCAATAACAACCTAAGCATTCGGCGGCTCCAAAGAGTTCTGTGATTTTTTTTTCTTTGCAGTGTGATAACACAACTGCTTGATTTTTGTTCATGGAAGTATAAGTTTTTGTTAAAGATCTGCATAAGCCAATGATTAAAAACAAAAGCATCAGCGGCTGCACAGGTAGTACAGCTAAACACTTGCCCACTGATGCAGAGATTCAGGCTTTGTCTCTGACTGTGGCATCGTCTGCTTAGTCATGTGATCCAAGGTACACAACTTTCAGTGTTTGTGGGTGGGAGGTCTTCAGATGGACCCGAGGTACACCTACCCAAATAAGACATACACACATCAATTTTAAAAACAAAGGATTGAATATAAAGTGAACAAAGTTGGACCCAGTCCTAAAAAATTCCAAAGATAATTAGACCTGATACAAAATTGGAGGTGAACAGACCATCAAAGAGGGAGAACTTCAACACCGGCAGCAGCAGGATGTGCTGCCAATTAATGAGCAATGAGAAAAGCAGTGAAAAAGAGAAGCAGTACTTGTAATTTTTTCCTGCACTTAACAGTTCTCACTTTCCGTCCAGCTTCAAATCCCACACTTCAAGACAGTCAAGCGGTGCTAGGAATGGCATCAGAATGACATCAGTTCACCACTGTGGTCTGGAATGAAATATCTGAACAGCTGTTGAAGGAATTGTAAATACAGATATTCATTGTTCCCAGAGGGATGAAGCCTGCCGACTTTGGTGATCCCGATTTTTCCTCTAGTGCCAGCATGTTTTTGACATTTATGGTTTTCTGCGAAATGCCTTTTGAACTATTGGTCGGATTGTCTAGAAATTTGGTAGAGATATTTGCGGTTTCCAGGGAATGAAATGTAATAACTTTGGTGATCCTGTGACTTTTCATCTAATGCCACCATCAGGTCTAATTTTTAATCAATCCCAACTGAGGAGAAAACGTTTAAAATCAGTTTTATTACACAAAGCCAACAGGTCTTCCAAACGAAATGACTATACAAGCGGCTTGTCCCTACCCTTGGATACGACTAATAGGAGCATACCAGCTACGGGCGCGCCAGAGGCTTCGTCATGGTAACAATAATAAACACATGGTTAAGGTTGTAGAACGGTCACAGTTTGGTTAGGTTTAGTCAAAAAAAAAGCTATTTGATTAGGTGTAGGAAAGAATTTTGGTTTGGGTTAAAATAAATACTTCCGTAAGTTTAGAGGACCTTTGTCATCATGGATACAATAAGGAACACACAGTTAAGGTTGTGGAACGGTCATGGGTAAAAGAAACAGCAATGATTTTTTTTTTTTTCACACGGGAAACAATAAGCGTTGTCCTGTGTCAAAATCTTGTGTTTTGTCGACCAATCCATCCACTACAACGTCTTCCTAACACGGACCTTGTCGCTCTTTGTACTGTGTCAACTTACTACCTCCTTTGCTCGCCTCATAATTACTGTGGTCACCGGAGGTCACCGAACAATAAAATGTAACTATGGCTCGTAATATGCTGCTTGCACAGGCGACCTCTCCCAAAGCACCTGGAATTTGATGAGGTTCGAGCCCCCTGTTTCTCCTGTTGCTTTGTTTTTGCAGTTAAATGGCCCTCTCTTTGCATTAATAGATGTTTTCATTTCCACCAACATAATCATAGGTAGTAGAGAAAAAAAAAAACACCCAAAGTTTTATACAAAGCTTTTTATTCACACTTGAAGCTGCAGTTCACAGCTGTCAGAGATTTCACCATAGTTCAGACAGACACAGTTGTTGACATCTTTACTGTTGAAGACTACTGAGAAGAACTAAAGATCAATTCACACTCACTTCACACCTCACCCATCATACTGAGCGTCTGCTATCATTTTAAATGATACACTTAAAGGCATTCACTGGGTTCACATAAATTCTCTAAAAAAGTGTTCTTAAGTTGCCGTTTTTCTTTTTTATTTAGATGATATTCAGAGAGGTGTATTCCAGTTAGCAGGCGCATCTGTTTCTCAAACGTGATCTTTAAGCCGGAGAGTGTCCACATTGTAATTTGCAAGTGGCCAGATCTGATTTGTGTGCTTAGACAGTATAATCATTTGCTGTCATAACAACAGCATTGGTTGTCATAGTAATGACATACAGTACACTATAGGCCAACGTCAGTGTACAGTATGTTATTTTTCCGGGTGTTTCATGAGACAAACTATTCATTACAGTAAGTTAGTGGTGCACTAGAGATAGATTTTTGAGATTCATTGCAGGTATTAAACTTGTAAGCTTTTGCTTAACTTTCGAAACAAGCCTGCATCTAACAATCGTAGCCATCATCTCTACAATCTGCTAATTATTTTTTCTGATTAATCAAGTAATTGCTCGAGCCACAGATCATCACATTTTCCCAGACCCCAAGATGATGTCTTTGTTTGTCTAATAAGCAGTTCAAAATCCAAAGGTATTCAGCTGACTGTTACCAAAAAACAGCAAATATTCACATTTAAGAAGTTGGCACCACTGAATTTTTGGCATTTTTACTTAAAAAATGACACTAGTGATTATTCATTATCTTCCACTGATGTTTTGATAGTCTGGCCCTTCTGAGAATTGGTATCGGTGACAGTGAATTAAATCTTTGTCAATCAAATATCTTTGGATAATTCCGGTTACCATAACTAACAAATACTGAGGATGCCTGTGTCCAAAATCTCTCTCTACATACTACACCGTGCTGTCAGGTCCCCCAAACTCTAGAACAGACTTCCTGTTGAGATTTCTCTCTCCACCTCAGTGACTTCCATTAAATGTCTAAAAACTCATTTTTATGAAATTGCATTTCTCCATTAATAGGTCCTTATGTGCCATTTCACTTTTAACTTAAACTTACTGGATGCCTTTCTTTTACTGTGTGATAATTATTCTTCATATAGTGCCCTTAGAAATTCCCACAGTGGTCCACAGCATTACACTACTTTTGGCTAACAATCCCACAGTGCAATGTGTCGCATTTTACAGATGCAAACATTACATGCATGTGACTTTACATCTGTCAGTGATGATACAAAATTCTTAAGATTCATAGGTGTCCGAAATCTTAATTTACTGCTCACTATAGACTCAACTACTGACTGTCTGTATTATACCACTTCAAGTTCGCTTTATTATCATTTCCACACATATACATGTCAACACACAGGGAAATGAAAATGACGTTCCTGATGTACCACAGTGCAATATAGGACAGAAACCAAGGATGTGTGCAAGACAATAAATAAGTGCATAAAAACAAATTAACCGCAGACTAAAACTAAAATGTACCTAACAGGTAAAAACACCAACAAGACCTAAGGGTAGGAGTCTGCACTCTTACATGAGCAGCAACCACTTGGCATGTCAGCAGCGGGTTCAGTTGTAAATAAAGTCCAACAACATGTTTTTGTAAACATTACTGTGAACAAGTGAATTTGTGAACAAGGGAGAGATTTTGGATGCAGCCTACAGCTGTGTGCAAGACCTGATGTAAGAAATGTGAATTTTTAGTGATTTTTGGGCCCCAAGGATATGATGATGCTTCACAAATGACATCACATAAAGTAATGATGTGAAGTCAGGTAAATAATCATTTTGTGAATGTTTAATTTCAGTTCATCAGGAAATGTTTGAAAAGACAGAATGAGACATTTTATAATTATGTGTCTAAAGATGGCCCTTTTTAATGAGCTTTTTGCACAGAACACATTTGACATGTCACAGTAGAAGTGCAGGTGTAAATAAAATTGATGACGGCTGAATACCATTTAGCTGCTTCCGTGTCAGGATCCTGATGTTGTTCATGCCGGCTCTCTGTCACACTGTCACGTCTTACTGGGACATTTGAATAGAAGAGAGCCATTGTGTATGTTATTAATAACACTTGTGCTTTTCACCTAGTGTGACGAGTCAAAATGTCTGCTTAGAAAAAGGTTTATCTGCTTATCTGCTATTATGCCACCAGTAAATACGGGACTAAGGGCACCATTTCATTTAAATCATGGGTGTCTCATGCTGGTACAAAATGCTTTATTTATTTTGTTCAAGCATTTGTAAGAAATTTCTGTAATTGACTTTTGTCTGACATTTCTATATAGTTTTTTGCATTGCAGGGTGCTTTTATGAGACATCTTGGTAGTATATGTTTAAAGTAAGTGGATGCACTAGAACAGAGTCTGGTACATGGAAAAAAAAATATATGCAGTGATGTTGTTAACAAGTATGTTATCAAGTGTTGAGGAACTCGTGCTGTGACAGATTTAAGTGAATGTGTTATCATTCATTTATGCTTAAACAGTGAACCACGAAATCTCCATATGAGAATTTAGTCATGTTACAGTAATATGGGGAGATTATAAAGAGGGATATTGGAATATTGCCCATTCCTACATTAAAATGTGTTTTCTATCTGACCACTCTCATTTCATCTTATTGATTTTAGGACGTTTTCGTTTTATTTCTGGCAGTACTGGACAGTAGTTGATGTTGACGAGAACGGACTCTCCTTTGGCTTCAAGCTCGCCTCCCCCTGAATCACCTCATCTAATATTCTCCATATTCCTTTTCCCCTGGATTATGAATAAAATAATCATTGTTTGCTCAATGAAATTTATACCCCACTTCCCTCTGCTGATGATTATCATGTTTAAAATATATCAGCTGGAAAATATACTCTGTAATTTGAATGCCAATGATTCTACCAAATATGTTTGGGGAGAAGCACAATATTGTAAGCTCTTATTGCTTTTTTATCTTCAGAAATGCCTTTGCAGTTTCCATTCAGAGGCTCAAGATTGTATGAAATGTGCAATTAGACAATCCTCGCACCTGTGAATATGACCTTTATAGTGTGAGAGTAAACTTTTTGACAGTGTGTGCATATCTGATCATTGTTTCCTGATAAACGTGAGAGAGAGACAATGTGATAGCATGTGGGTAAGTGTTTGTGTGTGTGTATATCACATATGTGGGAGGTTGCTGGTTAGCCTTGCGCTACTTCAGCTTTGGCCTGTATCTCTCTTTGCTCTCCCAGAGGCTTTAATGAAGATGGCCAAGTGTGGGTCAGTCACCTCTCTCTTCAGAGCTCACAAAAGCTTTTGCCGGCCATTATGTTCTTCCCGGCTCTATTTTGTAAACACATATTACTCTGTGTGTATTGTGTATGTAGCAATGTGTGTGTAGGGAGGGTTTTGATTTAGGTGGGCGACCCGGGCGGTGGATGTGTGAACTGAATGACTGTCAGGTTTCAGACTCCAGCCTCTTCTGCTAATGCTCAGCCCATCTGGCTATGATGCAGGAATGAGGTATTGAACTCTTTTCAAACAGTTTTCAAGAGATTTCCAGACAGATTTTATCTGAGAAAATAAAAAAAATAAAAAAACATGAAAACTGTCATCTGTGAACGCTCTCTAACTGAAAGTACTCCCTTTTTCTTCTTCCGAGCTCCTCGCCCATTAACGATGAGCCGTTAAAAGGCTCAGCAAAATGCACCAGCAAGTCTAGCATGGCCATCAGCACTGATATCTCCCCTGAAGGATAATTAAGCAATATTAATATTCAATTGTGATAACTTTAAATGTGTCTACTTTCTGCATCACTGCTGCAAAGATAAGCCTCATAACTGCAGTGCTGTGTCTACTGTAGGAGCTGAAATGAATAATCTGTCCCTGGTTCTGCTGGCTTGAATTTCTGGAGTGAGTTAGACAGATGGTTATAGCTGGGATTTCAAAGTGATGGAGTAAAACTAACGTTGCCTGCCTTCGCCAACTCTGATTCTTTCATCCCAGTGAGTTGCACTTAACAAAAGCAGTCCCTTGTTGCCTAAATGAAAGTGCACAACAAAGCGAATCTGCTGACTGTCACTACTCCGCACATCAGGCTGCCTGGGTGCCATGCGATACTGAGCAGAGCAAAGTGAAGCAGCTTTCTGCACTCGACTGCTTCTTCCTTCGGGCTGGTGGAGCCCAGAGTCCTGAGAGGTAAATGGATGAATGGAGGCTTTATGGAGATGAGGAAGTGTAATGGTACTCTCTTCTCATTCCCGATGGCTGGAACAGTAGCTCTCTGTGTCTTTTATCAGATACATGAAAGGAGGACAATAAGCCTCTCTGCTATCAACAATATGGTGTCATTTGAAGCAGATTATCCCTCTGTTGAAGTAGAGGAAAATAAAAGACTAGCACACAATGGGTAGAGTTGGGAGCCAAGGTTTCTCCACCCATGAGGAAATCCTCCGTTCTGCTTTGTCTTATTTCAAAAATCTAATCTGCCAAAGTGCCCGCTCACTGTCACGTGTGGAAATATTTCACACTTACTTCCTCTATATAAATGCCAAATTTCATGTTTCCTGGTGGCACGAGTTTCTCCACCCATGAGGAAATCCTCCGTTCTGCTTTGTCTTATTTCAAAAATCTAATCTGCCAAAGTGCCCGCTCACTGTCACGTGTGGAAATATTTCACACTTACTTCCTCTATATAAATGCCAAATTTCATGTTTCCTGGTGGCACGAGTTTCTCCACCCATGAGGAAATCCGCCGTTCTGCTTTGTCTTATTTCAAAAATCTAATCTGCCAAAGTGCCCGCTCACTGTCACGTGTGGAAACATTTCGCACTCATTTCCCTTATATAAATGCCAAATTTCCTGTTTCCTAGTGGCACGAGAGATTTTAAGGCAATCTCATTTGTCCTCAATCTGAATGAGTCCAATGGGTTTCTAATACCCAGTTAATGTTAGCCTTGTGCCTACTGATACTACTGTGTCTTTTTATGCATGCACAATTATGTTAATCAGCTGCTGACAGTAGGAAGGGAGAAATGCAGGGCAGATAATGTAGACTAAAAAAAAAAAATCATATTAAACAAAATTTATATTGGAGCAGCAGCTGTCTGAAATGATAACACTGCTGAAACCCATGGACTTAATGAACATATTCATCCTACAGTTTTTGCTCAAATTTTTGCTAATTTAGCATCACAAAATAAACATTACTAATAAACAGATATCAATAAGTTGGATCAGTTTAGATTAAATGTTTCCCTCATACTGTTTCTCAGCCCAGTTTGTGCCAAATGCAGCAGAGTGTTACTGCAGGCTTCATAGTTTTTAGGCTCTCTGAACCTGTTGCACCTGGGGTGGGGGGCATCTAAATGCAGAGTTAATTTTTTAAGATAGATTTTGTTTTAGTGGGTATTCAGACCGGAAAACAGTCCTGCGTTTAAACACAAAAGCATGCAAGGGGCTGCTGCGATATTTCTACTGTCTTGAGTAGAAATGTGGCTTTTACATCATGAAGTCATCTACCAGGAATCTGTGCTTGCACGTTTGATTGGTCAACGCAGCACATCGCCAGATGACGATGCATTGTCCATGTTAAACTTTTTTTGCCTTATATTAGTTTTTTGATTAGGTCTGCAAATGAGAATTTTTACTATCAATTAATTGTTTAAGCTTTTGGTCAATTAAATGTGAGAAAGTAGTGAGAAATGCACAATTGCCTAAAGGCCAGAGAGACGTCAAATTGCTAGTTTTGCCACACGGTCCAAAACCTAGGGATATTGAATTTACTATAATGTAAGACAGAGCAAATCTGCACATAGAAATGAAAAGTTGTAACTAGAGAATTTGGCATTCATTTTCTTCGACTACTCGTTTCAAGCCCTAAGGTACTTGTGATTAAATTTTGTCGACTATTAGTGACTATTAAGTCAACAAAACGTATAAAAAGTAGTTTTTATCTTATTATGATCATTATAAGCCTACGCCATAATATGAAGTTTAATAGTAAATGCAGGTTGCAGGTTGCTGTGTTGAAGAGGGCATCTCTAGTCTAGTTGTAAGCATTGTAGGAATCACGCTTCACTGAAATACTTCACAAAAATACGTATCTTTGAGAGACTGCGTACCATCAAATGAAAGTAAACTCCAAAGCAACCACTGAACCTTCAAGTTGATAAGTGATCTTGAATGTCACCTTCTTATGAATTCCCGGGCGGCCTGCCTGCACACAGTTTACATTGTGTGTTGTTTTCCTTTCGGTCAAATATGGAGTTCACCCATCTATCACCCCTCCTCTCTCTCCCTAAAATCAGCTGTAGAGAGGCTGTTACGACCTCTTCCATCACTTCTTTGAAACAAGCCACAGGCTTTAAAAGGTGTTCCTCCCTCACTGTCCAGATTGAGACTGAACACTGTAGTTGAGTGGCACAGTTTAGCACTTTTCCCCATTAGTTATCCTGCTGTACGCTTTTCTAGCTCGAAATGCCAGTGTCTGTGAACTACATGAGAGAGAGAGCATGTGGCGAAGGTTTAGCATTTTGTCTTATCCTTTCCTCTGCTGAATGTGGCTGATGTTCCCTTGTTTAATGGTCTTGTTTGATGGTTGACGGTGAATGGTGACAGATCCGATCACATCTGCTGAATACTGTATCGCATCTGCCAATTGTCCAAATGATCGATTTGCAACATTTCACCACAGATAGTGTTCATGGATGGTGCATTTTTATTTATTCAATTTTTACATTTGTATCATGCAAAAAAGTCACCAATGAAAACTTTCTGTGAGTTTTAACCTTTGTGTTTTGTTGGCATTGGCTGTACTTGTAAAAATAATAACCGCAAAATCGACCAATTATTTTTCTTTAAAAATTTCTCTTCTCTTTGACCTTATTAAAACTCGAGATGTAGAATTACCGAAGTGGTAACCCTTCCCTTTGCAACACTTGTAGATAGGATGAAGGTGATAAATTGTAATTACACCAAATAAGGAATCATGTTTTATGTTATATCAGCAATGCATGAACATTCTGTCGAAAAATCATTCAGAGACAAAGAAATGTACAGTATGTATCCTAGTGCTTGTTAAATCTCTTATGACCAAACCGTAATAAAACTCTGACAGAAACCAAATATGACTTCTTTGGGATTTTGGATAGTAGTGGGTAGTGCTGCATAAAACATGCAGTCAACACCAATCACAGACATAAAGCATACGAAAAACCCATTTTACTGAACCGTGATTTGGGACCTTTTTTTTTTTTGTAGTGGACAGTCCAAGATCATGTTTATAAGGAATTTCTCATTAAATTAGGACAAGTTATTAGGTGCCAAGGTGATGAAACCTTGGCACCTTTTTAGAGGTAAAAGAGGGTGCAGGGTCTCCAGGACACCAAACAGCACATCAGGGTTAAAGAAAACACACTGTAATGGCAATTTTAAAGTAATGAATTCAGCCTTCATGTGATGAAATGCTGTTACGTTTGAAGAATGATAGTGATTATAATCAAAGTTAAAGGTTCTGCGCTGTCGAGGGGATATGTGTGTGAGGCAGAGAGAGAGAGAGAGAGAAAGCGGCAGAAGACGGCAGAGAACAAATTATTGGGATCAAGCCAGATGCTTCAGGTCTCCATAGAAACTCCCCACACTTCACACTCTTCTCTATTTTTCCTCCATTTCTTTATTTATTTTGTTGTCAGCAGTTCCAGAATAACTTAATTAAAGCCAAGGCAGGCTAGCATGCTGTGTGAGATGACAGGAGGCCTGAGATGATTTGTGATGGATTACTGCATTTTATCTTCCCTTTATTTACCTCAATGAAACGCACTGAAGCTTGCTATAATGCCAAATGAATGTGTGATAAACAGTGTTTTTTGTGTTTGCTCAGAATGATTTAACAAACAAGTCTTCGCAAATATGGATGCGACACCCCCCCCCCCTTTTCACTTTATACATAATCCATGTTTTTGTTTTTGAACTGGTGTCCTGCTGTCTGTGCAGATAAAAGTGGTGGCAGCAGCAGCATGTACCTGTAAAAAGCTGTGCTGCAGAGTTCCAGTGATAAACACAACTCTTAATTGGACATCGGGGGGGAGTAAAAGCACATCATCTTCACTTGAATTGATTAACTAGCAAAGTTTGTTTTTCTGTTTATTTTCTGTTTATGTATTGTCGTCCCAATAATGCTACATGGTACAAGGTCACTGACATTTCTGGGTACACAAATTAGCATCAGTGATAATTTCAAAGTTGAGCATGATTTAATGCTTGAGGGGTCTTGAAACAGATACAGAAAAACTGTATACATTTTCAGCCTTCAAGGTTAGGTCCTCCAGGCAGAAAATATGATTATTTTTATTTTTATTTTATTTTTTTTCCACCTACGCATCTTTCTGAAATCCAAAATATAGACCTATTTCAGTCAGTCTTCATGAGAAAAACTTTAACTTCGACTGATATCAAATACTGACTGAACTGTCACACACTGTCAATCAACCCACTGTATCAGGAGCTCTGTCAATCAGAGTTAAGAAGTTTTTATTTTGCTATTTCATGGCTAAACTATCGAACATGTCATGAATTTTTCGTGATTGAAGCTTCAAAGTGAAGTTCAGAGTGGATGCACTCTAGTCGCCTCTTATTCTGCTCCAAATCAGAATAATACTCCCACTGTTGTGTCGAGAGTTACTTTGTCTTTAATGGCTGCTGAGTTCTGTGGCAGTCGAGGTGAAAGTCTCTGCCTGGAGTCCGATAATGTAAACCTATGAGGGGTACTAGGATGGTTAACTGGGATGGACGTTTGTCCCAAAACATTGGTTTTTTTTTTTTCTGGGGTAATGTAGTATACAGAGCTGCCCCTACCTCCGAATTGCACTTAAGACAGTGTAACTGGGCTTTGGCTTTGTGGTTTTCTCTTCCTACTAATGGACTGTCCTCAGCCAGGGGTGCTATCCATCACATGCACTACCTGAAGTCTGGAGCCTCTATAAAGATTAGGACTGTTAAGAGAAGATGGATGGCCCTTGTCGCTGCCAAGCATCATCCCCAAACGCCTAAATTAAATCTAGAAATTCTCACAGGGAGTTTAGATTAGCCTTGTAATAGCAGACATGAGGCAGGGCTAGCCTTGGCCCCGCTGTCATTACAGTGGCATATCTTGAAATATTTATGAAAATGGTGAACATTAGCTGCAAGAGCCATGATAAGGATAGTTGAAGCGGACTTTAGAGGTGGAAAAAAATCTCACCTTGGTTACATTCCCAGTGGGATCATTGTGGCGTAAGACATATTCCCAAAGGCAGGGAGCAGACAGAGTGGACTAGCTAACTGGCTGTTTCCTCACTCCCTCCTCCTCCCTCTTTCCTTTCTTTTTTTTGCCTCAGGGAATTAGTCAAAGAGCGAAACAATCGTTAAAGAAGTCCATATTAGATTGACCTTTGTTTTTCAGCTTACACCTCTTTTGGTCTTTTTAAAAGGTTTGTTGGTCCTGTGGCCTTTTAAAGCCAGTGGTTATGGATTTGTTTCCTCTCATCGGGAGGGTTGACTGAGGTGGCATAGTTTTAATTCGCCATTGGCAGACAAATAAAAAAACAAACAAACAAACACATCGGGTTTCATAGACACAAAGCTTCCTCAGGTTTGTTGCAGTATTTCAGAGAAGAAAAGAGTAAAATGATTGTGGTGTCAAATGCTGACGTTGGTAAGCCTTTTTACCAACACGAGGGAAGATGGTGTGCATGAATAAGTGACTACATTAATTAATTAACTGGTTGCTTTCTGGATACATGAAATGCTTTTTAAGTCTTTTGGGGCAAGCCCAAGTAAAATGTTAAGTCTTTGCAATATTTCCGTAGCCTTTTTTTTTTTTTTTCTTTTTTGGTCATATCTTTAGGTCATAGATGTTGACATAGGTCAGACCCACTAACAGACAGATCCATGTAATTTTTAATACAATTTTTAAAATACAAATTAGTTACAAGAGCCCCATGGGTACAGTCAGTAATAATACAGTTAAGAAGTGAATGTAGGTATAGATATAAAGGAGAGCATAATTCCATGGAAATCTGTAAGCTTAAGTGACATGACATTTTAACATTTAAATTTCAAAGCTCTGGTAGCAGACCAAACCCTTTCAATGCAGAGGCTCCATAATTTATTAAATATTTATGCAAGATCTGTCTGGTGTTATATTATTTATTTTTAATTGTTTCTACTTGGTCAAACTGAATATTTTTGGTCTTAGGTCTCCAGTAAGTCAAGTCTCACATCAGTCAGATCTAACTCTCAAGTATAATGCTCTGCTTTATAATCGGCGACTATAAATCCTCATATAAAAGCCACCATTCAAATAATGGCAGAGTCTCAAATAATAGCCGGAACAAAAGTGTGTTATTACTGTAATGGCTCACATGGTAAATTCAGCGTAATGTCCATTTCCACAGCACTAGCACCATCAGTAGAACAAAGGGATCTCATCAGTCTGAGTGCTCTGAGTCTCTTTTCTCTAACAGAAGGGCTGTTTTCATTAACTATTAGTATTTTCAATTCCTTCTACTATGACGGTACTCAGTTCTTCCTGCATATGTTTCAAATTAAAAGGCCACTAGGGACAATTTCAACAAGGACATGTGCTCTGCAGGCAGACTTGAAAACACACAGGTCACAATACACAATCCATAGTCAAGGAGTTAAAGGCAAAGTAAGATATATTTATGAAATGAAAAATTAAGAAATTGAAAAATAATACAGTAAAAGCAATATGTGGATGGAAGTGATTACCATGTGACCACACTTTGAGCCACTGGAAGGCTTTTAATGTGAAAAATCTGTGCAGGAAGTCTTCAGTTTCATTGACAGTAGCTTAATATTGATCGAAGTGTATGAAAACAGGCCTGCAACTAATGATTATTTTCATTATCGATTAATCTGACTGTTATTTTCTCGATTAATCAGGCATGTATCATGACTATAGGGAAACACGGAGGACATTTTGTATTTCAGACAAGAGCAAACAGCATAAACAGTAAATTACAGAGGGAGGAAATCTGAAAAACTGAAGATTTTTTCAAAAAATATGATCAAATGTCGTCATAATACGAGAGGAATTAGAAATAATCTCAAAATGAGCAGTCAACACTCACATAGTGCTACTCAGTTTCTGCACAGTGCTGAATTGTGCTGAGTAGGGCCACATACTGCACAGGTTTGCACCAACTTCCAATTTAAGTGAATTTGTATTCACTTTAACCCAGTCAGAACGTTTTCCCTGCGTTTGCATGGTCTGCAGTTATTTACTAAATGGCTTATAGTGAACTCTGCATTAACTCTGGTCACATGGTGAAGTCGTGATTTTGTAAAACCTATTATGTAAACCTTAAAAGAAAACAAAGGGCCCCATTGGAATGTTTTTCTGATTATTATTTTTACTGCGAGCATGTTCGATACTCTATCTCCCATAAAATACAGCACTCCGGCTCTTGTTCTTTTACTTAGCCCAGGGGAGAGGTGCTGCCAGTCATTTTCAGTTTGAAGTATAATGAACTGCCACCAATCATTTCTCCACTGTTTCTACTCTTAACATTAAAATCTAGCATCAAGAATCTCACGCTGCTGCTTCTGCAGCTGGTGGTAAGTGTCTCTCCTCCCCTTATGTCAATGGATCATGAAAGGTTTTTGTTATTTATTTTTTTATTTTTTTGTTCTGCTAGCAGTGTAAAGCCCCATGTGTACAATGTCTGAGTGCTGCAAGGGCGGGAAGGAGTAGCTTTTCTAATTTCCTCTGACTGTTTTGGATCTGAATCACATTAGCACACTGACAGGGAGTATGACTAGACCATAAAACATCCCGCTTTGCCTCTGTCCAAATGAGAGATGGGTCTGCTCAACACTGCAGGTGCTTGCAGGAGCTGAATGATGCAATGAGAATATTGAAAATTACTCTCTCTGGCGTTTCATTTTTGGGCCAGCCTCACCGCTGGATCTCACTCTCTCTCTCTCTCTCTCTCTGATTGTTCACATTTACCATCTTATCAGATTTAAAACCGCCTTTACTGCACTTGCTTGTTTTCCGGTGGCTCTGTTGTGCACCAGCTCTTTGGGATAGGAGACATTGTTGAGCATGGCTAACAAACCTGGGCAGTGCCAGTTGTGGGTAACAGGCTAAGATGTGCCAGGGGAGCAGGCTGTTATTATCTGCGATGAAAATCCATGCTATCCTGACGGCTACAATTAGTGTCAGCTGGGGTATTGAGTCTTTAAAAAGGACTCCTGGCCTTTTGGCTCCCAGCCTGTCTGGCTATAGATGTCTCTAATGAGTCATTAGCCGCATGGCCTCTCCTCTCATGAGTCCACCCCATAATGGCACACCTTTCATCTATTTTACAGAGAGGCTGTCGTTGGTCATTAGTACAGCTCTGAAGTCCTATTACCTTTATGTCGATGATGAATGGATAGAATGCAGTTGCCAAGAACAATATCTCTTCGTATCCTGTGGTCAGCCACGACTTTTTTTTTTTTTTTTTTTTAATTCAAATTCTCCTCCACCATTAAGTGTAATTGATAATTGATGTGGTCTAACTTCATTGTCAGAAGATGTTGAATTTTTCATATAAAACCACAGGGCGGGTTGTCGTAGCTATGTGTTTACTGGAGGTCTGTTTTGCCGTTTTCAGCAGCGGCGGTTTACTGCCACAGATGATGACTTGACACTGAGATGATCCACAGGGAGCTGATGCAGCTCCTGGGAAGGAACCTTCTGAAATAACAAAGCTGCTTCAGTGGTTTAAATGCAGCACGATGCCCAAACAAAGTGCCATCCTGCCCTTTCCTCTTGAAAAAATTATGCAGCTTTGGATTGTTGTTTTCTCTTCATGTCTTTATTTTTGACACGGGAGCAAACTGTAAGCGTGTTCTGTGGATTGACAACCCTGGGTGAGCTCAAAGTCTATAGTTCGAAACTAAGGGCAGTATCAATAGGGTTCAGAGGCATGTTTTGCATAACACTGCCTGAGGAAAAATCCAAACAAGCATTGTTTTTTTTTTTTAACTTGGCAATTGAGGCAGCCCCTCACCAGAGTGTCAGTCTTTGCAGACTTCAGACCTTCTCATTTGGTTTCATTCACATATTGTATTGATTAAATAGCAGATGTGTATTTTTAGATACAGCATAAACATAACACAGCTAGAGCTGTCACTTAGAACGGTGAAGTAATTGCCTCAGGCTTTGGGTTAATTATTTAATCAGTTGATTTACCGTTAATCATGCTCTTAGCTGGCAAACCTGGCTTTTTATTGGATAGTCATTCAGTGTTTTGCATTAATTATTTGGCAATGAAACTATTCACATGTCTCTGACACCACAGCAGTTTACACATTGATCTTTGGGTGCCAGTACAATAAGTAAATATTCACAAGTGCATTCCTTTGCTAAGATCAAGTTGGATTACTGAACTTTATTCTGTTTTTATTGTTATTGTCGTCATAGACCTAGAATAACGTGAAGCCATTTTAGTCTAATAGGCTCTGTATATATTTTCCAGAAGATTTTTTATTTATCGATAAAATAATAAAATGAGAATAACATTTGTTTGTTTTTTTTTTAAATCAAAGTTTATTTCCGCCAGGAGGAAAAAAAAATTATGCATAGTGAAAATAAACAGACATAGTGTAGTCAGTCAAAATTATGAATTACCAAATCAAAACTAAATCAGTCATTTTTTAAACTTACAAAGTCATGAATGCAACTTATCATCTCTTGACCTATTATCTTGACAGTAATTGTTAATCACTGTCTTATAGATTTGATTTACAAAGTCCTAATTTTGACTTATTATCTCAAATGATTTACTATCTGTTATAATCTCCTAATTTTGAAGTATTACTAGGCGTAACTTTCCATCTATTTTGTTTACTGTTTTCTGGCAGAAATGGTCTTCCGTAGTTTTTGGCTGCACCAGTGAATTAAAAAGCTTTCAAATTCAGGTAATTCATCATATTGATGCAAATAGTCATCAGAATATCACATAATGTCCTAATATAACCAGAGCTAATGCTACCATGGAATAACCAGTAAGGCAAAATCTCTGATGGTAGACGTTCTATATAATCATAACACCCAATCCTATTAACTATCATTAGTAAATTATCATTTATATACAGTTATAATAGTAGGCTCTGGTTGGAGTCTGCAGATAATATTTTTCTATCCGCACTTGTGTAACTTTGTTGAAGTTGTAACCTTGGATGGCAGTTCACCTCCCTGTTGCAAATTCATGGCTCAGAGCTCTTTGTGAAGCTGGAAACAATCTTTGCACTTAACACAGCTCAAGGCTGGAAAATTACAGTCTGTCCTTCTTTTTGGTCTTTTCATCAAGGCCACAGAACAACAGCGACAGGGCTGCTCTGTGAACCATTGACAATACTAACACTATGGTTGGAAGCACTGGAAGACTGAAATACAGAGATAACTTCCTGCTAAATGTACAGTATGGTTTTCTAGCAGGATTCAGTGGATAGATAACTCATTATTTCCGGTTAAATAAAAAGTGAAAAAGTGATCGTTGTGTCTTTTCAGGGATCACAGGAAGGCGATGCTAATTCTATTGAGTGGGCAGTTGCCAGCTCCCACCGAGGGAGACCCACTCAGGTGGACAACCTTGAACTCCTCTTAACCACTGACCCACCGATGCATTTTGACTGATTATCAGTAGCAGTCTAGACAGTGTGCTTTGGCATCATGTCTCCCAGGCTTTGTGTGGGCTAGTCTGTGTGAGTCAATCTTTGTCCTGCTCTATTGGTTGTCACAGCTCAGCCAATTTAAAAAGAAAAAAAAAAAAGGGAAGAAGAAAAGAAAAAAACCCATATTCAAAGCACCTGGGGTCCACAGTCCAATAGAGAGAAGGTTGGAGACCTTTTTCAATGATGAATCCAACTAGGTACCAGGCTAACTTGACCCTGCTTGTAGGAATGTTTTACTCTTATTCCCTTCACAGACTGTTTAACCTACCATATATATCTCTGTTGTTACTTTGTGTGGATGGAACATTTCTTTACCTGTTTTCCCCAATTACAGTATGTCAATGGCAGGTATTTGATTGATCAAGATCCCATTCTCTGAAGTGTTCCACACACAACATGTATCTCCATAATTTTCTCTCAGCAGTCGTGCAGCTCCCTTCCTCCGATTTGTTCATTAGCCTTGTTTGTGTGCCTGCTTGGCTTGGTGGAAGGGTTGTGAGGTCCCTGGACTTAAATGGGTACAAATAAGCAGAGAAATGGATAAGAGAGCATGAAGAATCAAGCTGTGTGATGTAACATCCGGCACTGGAAGACATCCTTGTCTTTTGATCAGGCCAAGTGTAAAACACTTCACACGGGGCTGTGGACTGAACACAGGGCTCAGTCCCTCCCAGGCTAAAGCACCCACAACCTGCGTTTTTTGTTGTCATCTCTCTCCTTGAGCTTGGCACAGTGGTTTTTGCTCTGTGAATATTCAGAAAATAAGATAACAGACCCACAGTCTTTGCCATTATATTTGTTATTATTTTTCACGCCATTTTTCACTGTCCTCCTGATAAACACATGTGTATCGACCTTCATTCCTGCCTGTATTTAGACACATTAGAAAATGCTGAGCACTAGAATATATGGGATAATCTCCCCTCTCTCCATTTCAATTGAAGATAGAGAGGGTTAAAACTCTGTGGCAGTACACTGTGCAGAGGAGAGATTGGCTAATCTGTGAAAGCGAGTCTGGTGCTCACTATAATATTATGCTCACTGATTTAATGTCCTCTCTGTCTTTTTCTCCTAGGTAAGCACTTTCTCGCTGCTGTGTCGGGGATGGGGGTCGAGTCGCTAGTACTGGTGGCTTCCTACAAGGGCTGGGATGACTGATTGAGGTGATGTACTGCAGTGTGTCCCTTCACAACAGAATAGCTGGTAGCATTGATTCCTCAACACACTGACAAATGAGGACACGGGGCCCTGGAAATGCAAAGCTCTGAGAGGAACTACCTAGCAAAGTAGTCCATCCAGTTAAGTTTCTTAAAAGTTTCATACAACCTGGGTCTGTCACTGTTTTGGCAGTCGTTCGTGTTGGTAATAATTATTCAAATCTGGGAATGCTGCACAAAAAAGAAGACCAATAGGTCAACTCCTTTGTCCCCATGGAGAAATTGGTTTGGCAGTCAGGTTAAAGATAGAACTTGAACAAGAAAATAAAATTAATAAAACAAAACACAAGAAAAAAATAAGTAAAACAATGATGTCTACCTTACTGTATTTGTGTGGGCACAGTTTTCATGTGCAATACAACCTGCATTTTGGATGCGTTGAACCTTTATAGTAAATTTCAGTTCATTGATTAGTTGTCCAGCCCACAACTTTACTGTTTTGTTTCACTCACCAGTCTAATCGCATTGTTTTCCACTGCAGAAAGAAGCTGTTTACGGCAAAAAAATCTCTAAAACCCACTGTAGACTGCCTTCTCAGCACCAAATGGCAGCTAAACAACATTAGCACCTAACTGGTGAACATAGTGGAGCATTTATCAGCTAAAGAGCCAAATATTTCCCTCAGGAGTTAATGGAGACCAAAAACAAAAAGGAAAGTAAAGTCCGGGCTCAGATTCATCAGGTGGACACAAACTCTCCCAATGAATGGTAATGTCGTTCTGTATCTGCCGGATGTGTAAATATGCAACTATTTTCTAAGACGTTTGCCATGTGAACTGAAAAGGTGTAAGAATGTAAGTGTTATATTTAAAGTTCCCACTGCCCCCAGCTGGCAAAAAAAAAAATCTGTTACAGATTCACAGATTGACTTCCTGCTTCAGCTTTGTCCTACTGTACATACTGTAGTTGTAAACACGCACCTTATTTTTGTAAGATTAAGGATCAACATTTTCGGTTTGCTAGCTTTGTTTTACCTTCAAATAAGTGGGTTTTGGCTCATTTACAACGTATCTGATCATCGACGTTTCTTGCCCTGTTGTAGTACTGGTGCCATGTTCCGGGGCCTCAGTAGTTACTAAGCTGATTACCATGTTGTCATAAGTGATAGAAATGATGGGTAGCCTAATACTAAGAAATTGAGACCCAAGTTTTTAAAAAACAGAACAGAATTTGTTAAAATATCAGTCAGCAATTTGACTGAAATTGGCTTATACTAAATGTAAAAATCAAAATCATTTAAAACCCTGCTCCTGATAGAAGTGCGTAGGCCTTAGACAGCAGTTATTATTCCAGTAACCCTGCAGTATTGACACTGTGATGGAACTACTTCCACGTCAGTGCAGCAGTCAAGTTGTGATGTGGTCCGCTGAGCCTCCATTATGCATGAGGCCTGACCACCCTTCACCAGCTGTCACTGAGCTGACCACTGAATCCCATCTGGACCCTGGGGGACGTCACCGTGGTCCATCAGGGAGGCTGTAAGATGAGCCCACTGACACGGAAACTCCCACCCCGGATTCTACTTACTGCAGCCCTGCCTCTCCCCTCGGTCGATCGCCCCCTCTCTCTGAGGCTGAGTTTCTCTCTTTCCGAGGTTCAAAGGTTGGGCTGCTGCTCTGATCTAGTGGCTCGGAAGCCATTTTTTTCCCTCCAGGCACTGATTGTTTCTAGCTTGAGTTGATGTGAGGGTGAAGCTTTTAACGCATCCTGGTCATTTCATGCTTTTCATTGTATATTATTATAGAAACAATGTCGTGGAATTTAATCTTTCTACATGACATAATAGTAATAACCTCAAAGTATTTTACTTCAAATTGTTTAAAAAAATGTAAAACAATAAAAAAAAAACCCAATAAATAAAAAGATGGCAAACAGAAACAATAAAACACAATAAAATAGCTTAATAGTAGGAATAAAAATATACATAAACTAGACTGGATGAAAGCAAGGATACAGACAACTTGAAAAAGCAAGATGAGTCTTCAGATGTTTATATAAGGAATTTACAGAAGTTGCATGTTGTGTGCCTCTCCATGCTACTTAGTAGCATAACTGTTGGTACATTTAATGATGTTGTTACCTACACAAAGCAGGATTTGATGACCCTACTATGTAGATGTTAAACGATTCAGAGCCTTGTAAAATACCGATACCAGGAAGAGGTAGGAAGCCAGTGCAGTGCATTTGAACTATATTCACTTTTTTCCTTTCTTTTCTTTTCTTTTTTTTTCTCGGTAATCCAGTAAAAGAGCATTGAATTAGTGCAGAGGATGAAAAACCAAAGTAGGAATCAATATCGTTGCATCAGACAGAGGAAGATATTAAATGTCAATGTCAAATCTAAAGCGAACGTGTTCACTCTCTATTATCTGTTTTTTGGTCTCTTTGGTTCAACTCCTGAGGAAAATATCAGGCTCTTTAACTGCTAAATGCTCCACTATGTTCGCCAGCTTGTCTCTAACGGTGTCTGTTCGCTGTTTGGTGCTGAGCAGGAAGCGTGCAGCGGGTTTAAAGGTTTTTCGTTGTAAACAGCTTCCTCCTGCGGCAGAAAACAACGCTATCAGAGAGGTAAGACTGAACCAAAACAGTAAAGTTGTGGGCCGGACAGCTAAACAATGAGCTGAAACTGAAGCTATAAAGCTTCATTAAGCTGAGGGAAGCTACATAGGTTCATCACTATGAGCGAAGCCTTTCACATTATCACATTGTTTTTACATAGTCATTTGATACATTGTCATTATAAAAATATTGAGTATGGCTCAATAGTCTGTTAAACAATTTAAACAGTTGGGTTCATTGGTGTGGTGCTAGCAACTTCTACGGTGTCGCATGTGTAGATATGAGAATTTACACTATGTTCTTGCATAATTTGGCTGGGTGGAAGCATATGTAATGAAAAAAGGAGTGGACGAAGTAATGAACCCTGTGGAACGCCATAAGGAGAATATAATGTGTATTTGAAGCATGTTCACCAGTACTCATAAAAAGCTGTCTGCTTGTTAAATAGGTGGAATCCATTGAGACCTTTGCAGGAAAAACCAAAACACGTATCTATCACCTCAGTGGGGACCTATAGTATCAAATTTGACACTTAGACAGTGGAGGATCAGGACTTGGTCTGAGGCCGTAAGCAGTTTTTGTACTATGACCTTTTCAGAATCCAGATTGATATTTGTCATGTATGGTAAATATACTGTATAAACTACCTATGCTGTAGGTTTTTGCTGATAAAGGGTATAAAACAGTTATTCGAGATTTCTTTTTTTTTCTTATTTTAGTGATAGGTTTTGAGTGTAGATCAGTTTATAGGAGACACAGATAGTATACAAGCTCGGCGCAAGGCTAATCATCTCTAAAACCGTGAACAGTCTCTCTGCCCCATCTGTATTGATGATGTAATGCCTCTGATAATCACCGTCTGTGTTTGCAAGTACAGTATTGTCTATTCAGCATGTTTAAAAGTGGCCCTTTGGAGCAGATGGTGCTGAAGGCAGGAGACCAGCCCTTCTCTCACCTCAATCTGGATAGCAGGGCTCACCACTCCCTGCCTGGATGGGATGGAAAAGAGTTCACTCAAGGCAAAACAGGAGGCAGCAACCTTGTGAGACTAGCGATGGTGAAATCACTTTATGTGTGGATATGTAAAACTGAAAAGATTATGTCTTTATCTGTTAGCTTTGGATTCAGAGTGTTTGTTATTTGAAAAGAGGTAAAGTGCTCCCCCCTTCATTTTTTTTTTTTTTTCCAGGGTGCCATATGTTTGAGTCAGACACCCATCTAATGTCCTCGGGAAGTCTATAGATTAGTCTTAATAAGCACATACCATACTGCAAATACACATTACACACAGCCTTGTCATCACTGAAAACGTCTTAGGAATAATCCTTATCAGACAGCCTTTGTGTTCTAACATCTGATTAAAGAAAACTGAAGGGACTCCTTTGTTACTGCTGCACTGCAGCTGTCGAGCTAATTAGAAATGTGACCAGTACCTCCAAAAAATATATCACAATCACATTTTGAACATTCAACACCATAGCACCAAGTCTTTTGTTGAGAATGTATTCATGTGTGTGCGCGTGTGTGGGAGTACAGTAGGTTTGTTTCCTGATAATAAGGAGCCTAATTCATAAGAAATTGTAGAAGAGATGAATTGGCAGAATTGTTTAAGAATTTTAAAAGAAACTTTTAATGCAAATTACAGTTGTTGTTTTTTTTTAGTCAGTAGATAATAATAGTAGACTATTCTGTTAAAACCTATATATTTGTCTGAAGTATCTAAGGATTGCAGCATATATGTGATTTCTTAGTTCTTTACTTGAACATCTACATCTTATAAAACCTAATATTTTACTTCACTATATTTCAGAGGTATTGGGCTCTGTACAATTTTCCACTTTTACCTAAAGGCAGTTTTGTCCTGCTACTAACCTGTAACTATGCAGGATTAGATTTTACACGCAGAACGTTTGATGAGTTTGATGCATTGTTAGAGTTTAAACCAGCCAGCGGCATATGGAATAGTTAGGTTGTCTGTAAGACATCGGAGTCTCTCTCACCCCTGGGTTGGGTGCAGAGTTAGTGCGTTAGTACTCAGCTCGGTGTAGATACACAGACATGGATGGATTACTGAATGGCCTACCAGGGAAGGCCCCGTGGCCCTATTGGGTCAGGTGCCCCTGACCGAGAGCCTCTTGTTTGAAGTGACTGTTAATCTCTTCTTAGAAAGTAAATCAAATGATTACAAGAACAACAAACTGACTACAAAACGACCACAAAGACACAAAACAACTATAAGTGATGCAGCCTAAATATATAGAGGGGGTTGTATCATTCACATGTCTGTGTCCGGGGTCCCAAGAACTCATAATCGGTCCATGTGCTCAAATATAGTTTGATCGTATTTTGTATGTTATAAAAAAAAAAGGAAAAAATGCTCAAGAAAAGCCAAAACTTTTTTAGACATTGGGCAAATACTACTGTGTATCTATAGAAATTTGTAATCTAATTCAAGAAATCAGTGAAAAACAAGGTTAAAGTTCAAATAATCAGTTTTGTTTTTTTGAATTCAAGTAACTTTTATGTTAAGAAATACTATGAGAGAGTCCAAAATCTAAACCTGGCTCCTAAGTCTCATCACTTGTCCCATTATTCATGACCTTCAACCAAATGTAATAGAAATGTATTTGTATTTTTAAAAAAATATGCTAAAATAGCTCAAATATGCTAAATACACCATAGTGCTGTGAGGTTTTCTGCATCATTTCTCTTTCCGTAGTAAAATAATTGGTCAAAATGGTACCAATGGACTCCGCCAGTGATTATACAGTATGCAGCTTGAAGAGCAGCTACAACTAGATTATCTACAGATTACAGATTAGAGTTTTCTGCCTATTTTAAACCACATCCTTGTTAAACTGTTGACAAAACCTAAGACTGCCTATATAATAATATTATAGTAGATGTTTTAGTGATTAAACAATGTTTCTCTTCAGTTGAATTAGTCAGTAGAGATAACTCTGCAGTACGTCTACTACATCTGATGAAGTGACGTGTGGGCATGAACTTTAATTGTATCATAACTCGTCTACATTTGCCGTCCTTTGTTAAGTCAGTGACACGTTTGTGTTACTCAAAGAGACCAACTTCGATTAACCTATACCACTCACACAGCGGAAGCTGCAGGTTCCCATCAAGTGAGTGAATATGTTTCATGTCTGCCGGCTATCGAATCTGAATCTCCTTCATACTTTTGTTTCTAATATAAAGGTTACATTAGCATTTGTGTTGATAAGCAGTCTGTGTGCAGGGCTTATAGCACTCACGTCTCTGTTGTTGTTGCAGGGTAGATCAAAGCTGCTTTGTGCTGCTGAGATTCCAGGAAAAATTCACATCACATTTGTAAATTACAGGAAAATGGCCTTGTGTTGGTTAATGGTTTAATACAATAATACATTGTAAGTAATATAAATAAGAATTATAAGTCAAAACTGTGCATAGTGGCCTATGTTATTAATTTAACATTCAGCTTCACAACCAATATGTTGCCTGTCTGTAAACTAATGGAAATGCCTTTCAGTTCTATAGGTCCATTAGAGTTTAGTTTAAGTCTGAACATTTGTTATTCCTTGTTAATAAATGTAGCCAAATCATTTATTTAGTGCAGTGAGTCATTATGTAACTGCAGCCTCTGGCTGCTGTAAGATCAAAGTTTTTAGATGTACAGGTATATTTTGAATAAATCATGAACCTAAATACTTTTTGCAGACTTTTCCTGGTCTATGCCAGTGTTTTAGGACCCCTTTTTTTTTTTTTTTTTATTAGAAGAATGCTTCAAACTTTTCCTAGTATCTGATGGTGAGTGGTGAGTTAATGCATAAGGATGAAACATCCGTCCATTTATCCATTTTCTATACCTCATACCCTGTGTAGGGTTGCAATAGGCCCGAATCTATCCCAGTAGTGTACATCCTGGACATGTTGTCAGTTCATCACAGAACTAACACATATACAGAAGACAATCATTTATTTTTTATTTATTTCATTATTTGTAAGGGACTACTACAGTATTAAACATAAATGTTACCATTTGTTGTTTGCACCAGAGTTAATTTAAAGCTGATTTTCACCTGCAGTCCCTTGAGAGGTCACAGCAAAAACATACTGTGTACATTAGGACTGCCCCCCTAAATGTCAATGCTTCGAACCCAACGAGTCCTCCAGCCTAAACGACCATATAGGTCGTTTGTCCCTACCCACAGATAAAACCCGTAGGAGTATACCAGTGGCAGGCATACTGGACTTTCGTTCCTTTCCTGACCGTTTTGTCATGGATAAAAGAAACAACGACAAGTATCACTTTTACATGGGAAATTAACAGCGGTCTCCAGTGTCTAAGTCCTATGTTTTGTCAGCCAATACATCCACCCACCCCAGCCCTCTCCTGGTATACAGAACGATTTAGTCGCTCTCTATACTAAATTACCTGATTCCCTCCTTTGCTCCCATCATAATTACTACTGCTGTAGGTCACCTTACAGTAAAACATATCTACGGCTCGTATTAAACTGCTTGCACAGATGACCTATTCAGTTATTTTTTACAGGAGGACAGGTGAGATGGGACTCAGCCCCTGAGTCATTGTACACAGAGCAACGCAGGATAACTAACTTCTACAAACTGAGTCTTATCTCAGAATGACCTACTTGTTTGTGTTTGCATTTTCAGTGCTCTCAGCAGCGGTGCTGAAAGGCAGCAAAGTTGGATAAACTACTTTTGAAACAGACTGTGATACAACCTCCTCTACTGCTGTCTAGTGTGATTGACACTTTGGCTGACAGTGCTGTTAGCAGCAGGAGGGGCGCTCTGTGGTGCACTAGGTTTTTAACACTGAATTAAAACCAGGACGTGCACATTCTATTTCCGTGTGGAAATCTGATGTTGTCACATCACAGATAATGAACAAAGGCATTAAAATATGAATCTCGCAGTTTATATTAGTCTCATGTTTTCGCTGTAATAGGAGTTTAGTGTGGGGCGGCTTTTCTGCAGTTGCACTGCACTTTACTGTGACTGGAAGGAGAAGTGAGAAATATATTTTTCATAACTGTAAGTAAGTAAAATGAAAAAAGTATTTATGGATAAGAAAAAGGAACAACAAGCACATGACAAATTGAAATATACATACAAAATATAAAATACAAATACAAAAGTTGAATATTTGGTACAGCCGGGTACAGCCCTAGTATATGCAGTAACAGAACAGCAGAACAGTGTATCAAGCTCAACCGTGTAATCAAGACGTGTATGTTAGACAAATTAAATTCAAGGACACCTCTGAGCAGTTGAAAGTCTCCAGTTCCCATAACCTGCATGTCTTTGGATAACTGGAGGAAACCTTTGAGATGACAGTAACTGCCACCCACAAAGAAATAACAACCAATACATTAACTAACACAAAAATACCTTACATTGACATCTTAAAGTGTTTCCTGCTGATCCTTTTTTTTTCTTTTCTTTTTTGCCCTACCAGTTAAAATTTTATTGTAGCACCTGTGTTCAGCGGATTTGATTTTTCTGCACTAATGTCTTCAGGTATTTTATTGCATGTGCGTGTTTGCAGTCAAAAATTATGTGCCTGTACAGTACTGAGTGTTAGCGTGTATTTGTGTGTGTTTGTGTGCCTGTAAGCACTCACGGTTTTGTGTCAGTGCATAGAGTATCTGTGTTTTTTCATAAATCCATTTTCGCTGGTTGTCAGCACTAACGCTACTGTCAGCAGCAGTTGATGGAGCTCCACTCTGCTGAAAGACACTCTGATCTATCAGCTGTGACGTAATGCTCTCCTCAATCACCAGCCCTGGGAACAGTAAATCAGGGTGCTGCTGCTCTGCGTGGTGCTAATGTTGGTTCCCTGCCCTCTGCTCAACTGCTAAGCCCATCTGCAGTCCAAACAGCAAGAGAACACAGGGAGGATTGTTGGAGATTTTAATAATTACTAATGACCTCACTTATCAACACCATATTAAAAGCATTTACATTCAAAAACTGATAAAGCAAGATAAGCTCATTACATACACTATTGCTAAAGAACCTCTGAAAATAGATTTTTTAAAATATACTTGGTTTCTTGATAGCACACGTTGTTTGAATTGGCGTCAAAGGCACAGCTGGACTCATAGCAGAGATGATGTAGCAGATGGAGCAAAAACTACAGAGTCTTGGACTTGATGCAGAGTGGAGAGTTAAAACTATACGAAACTCAAAATCTCATTAGCAATTTTACTGCCAATCCTTTTATATTAGTGTTCATCCAACAAGTCTCTCAAATTAAATAACAAAATATGTTGTTTGTAACTGCTTTGGAGAAAAGACACATACTATAAACATTTTTTGATCTGATGCCTTTACAATGTCTTGACCTTTACAAATCTACAGAAAAGATGTAGTCTGGGTTTGGAAAACATTGTGATTTGGGTTAAAGTTACTACTTTGCTAAGGTTAATGACCTCCATCGTCATAGATAAAACAATAATAGCTTGGTTGGGGTATGATCACGGTCATGGGTAAAAAGAAGCAACATTGTCCCAATAGAAAGTGAACAGCAATCTTTCGTGTCAAAGTCCAACATGTAGTTGCCCTATCCAGCTTCCCTGAACTACTCCCTCTGTGGCCTTTGTGGCTCTATTACTACTTCCTCCTTTGCTCCTGATGGACAGGAGTAACTAGAACTTTTGGCCATTTGACTAATGCTGTTATTTATCTTGGGAGGACAGTCATTGTTGAACTGTGCAAGAACTCCGGACGTCACAAATTATTTTAGGTTGCAGCGTGTTTGATAAATCTGAAACACAGTTTGGCAGCTAAATTATCAATTAAAAAATGGATGGAGATGAAACGGAGGATTCATTTCAGAGGATACACCAGCAAAGCATGAAATATGCCAACTTGGAGAACAGATCTGTACCGCAAGGATAGCTCTTTTCCTTTCCAGACAGGAAACAAACCCTACAGAGATGTGTGAAGATGTACGATAAGCCACAGGAAGATGTCAGCAGATGGAGCTTGGCAGGGCAGGTGGGACAAACTGCATCATTCCCTGCAGAAAGGGCGGCTACCATAAGCGTCCGCACGAAAAAGTCAGAGTGGACAATAAGACAATAGATGAGATTTGACAAGTATACCCGCTGGAAGACTTGAAACCAGACCGAACCGGGAGGATTATTACAGATTTTGTGTTTTTCTTTTTTTATTATTTTTTTCTCCTATAAAGGACATGATCTTCCAAGTGTGACAGGAGACAGGTTGCTGGCCAAGGAGCAGAACTGACAAGAAAAGGGCTTAGTATTGTGGGACCCAGGATGATAAGAGAACTGCATGAAGAAGAATATCCATCTGGCTTGACAAGAATTTAATTAAGCATGCTGGAATCTGCATCCTTTTTTGAGCCATCCACATTTATAAAATGGTTTTTCATCTCCTTCCATGCAGTGTCACCTCTCCAAGAAAGCAGCTCTTGTTTGCCATTGTCATAGCTCCTTTTGCGGGGACAGCTGGTGGCAGAATTTATGGACCAGGATGGAGTTTCTCATACAGGAGTTAGCGCCCAGCCTCTAAACTAACAGAAAGTGTGATGGGTTGGAGTGGATTTGTATAGACACTGGGTCCAATGATTGAGTTAGAATAATGATTCGCCCTAGAAGTCCAGGTGAATGATGTGGAGCAGGAAGTGAATTTATTGAGAGCCACTGCCATAAAAAGTGTGAAAAACTTAAGACATGCCGCCACTACTCCTGTGACGTGGACAGGTTCCATTTAAAGGTGTCAGTTTGCTTTCAAACAAAGTGCTTTTCAAATCGTTGAACAGCATCCAAAACACCCTCCCCCCACACCTAGGGATGTGCATTGCAAACTACTTAGGCTGTAAATGCTGTGGTATTTGGCAGTGGTTCGTGCTACAGTACTGTATATACAGTATAAAAATAAACTTTCTGATGTCCAGATTCGAGGAGGGCTGTGTCCAACCCTTTTTTTAACTCTGAAAGCTAATGATCCAACAAAAACACGCACTTCATGGAGACATTGGCAATGTGTGTGAAGGTGAGAAAGTATGCAGGACTTGAACTCTTTATTCATTCTTCACACGACTACTGATGTCAAGCTTTTCGTCCTGGCTTCGGTGTGGCATTTCAAAAATGTATACACATTTTTGCCTTTAGACTTGGTCATATGACACTTGGTCATACTACAATATGAACTAGTGTCATGTTTCCAGCATGGCCCTTCCTTTAAAATGCTTTCAGAAATAAAAAAGTGGGATGAGTATAGCGAAATGTGCCAGGAATCGGTGTTGAAAGGCATAATGAAATTCTTTAATTTAGCAAGAAGTCATTTAAAATTCTACTTGAGTAAAAGTACATAAATATCACCAGCAAAAAGTACTTAAAAGTATTCAAAGTGAAAGTATTTATGCAGGATGCCCCTTTCAGAGTGTTGAATTATGCCCCCCCCCCCCAAAAAAAAGGTCCTAGAAAATGATTTTGTTTTAATCCTATATATAAGATAAGATAATATTTTCTATATTTTGCGCACAGGTAATTTATACTAATATTAGGTAATATAATAAATCTATAATCTGTAATATAAAAATGTTATCTTATAAAATTATTGTTGTTGTATGTTTTGTCTGTAAAATCAAAGTAACAAATAACTATAGCAGGGTTGCCACTAACAACGCTTTCATTATTGATTAAACTGCTGATTGTTTTCTGGATTAATTATTTAGTCTATAAAATGTCAAAAAATTGAGAAAAAATGTTGTCATAGTTTCCTAGAGCCCAATGTGATGTCTCCAGTTACTTGTTTTGTCCGACCAACAGTCCAAAACCCACATTTATCCAGTTTATAATGATGTAAAACACAGGAAAGCAGATAATGTGAGACACTGGGGGAACTGGAAAAAAAGAATGTTTGGAGTTTTTGACTGAAAAAGACAGAAACAATTAATTTATCAAAATAGTTTCCAATTCAATTTCTGGCGATTGACTAATCAATTAATCAACTATTTTTTTCAGCTCTAAACTATAGCTGTCAGATAAACGTAGTGGGTTTAAAAGTACACTATTTCCCTCTGAAATGTAGCAGAGTGAAAGTATAAAGCGCCAAAAACTGAGTAAAACAGAGAAGATGAGAGTGACAGCTGACTGGAGAGAAGTCACTTAGACAAGCAGGGACTTACAGTATGAGCTAATGGACGACAGCTGAAACAGGTGAGGAGTGGATGTACAGGTGCAGTTTACCAGGTCCCTTAGTGAGATACTACAGGGAGAAATTAGGGAACTAGGAGAGAGGATGCAGAAAGAGTCGGAGATGGAGCCGCATTCTGGACTTCAGCAGTACCACACAGTGTTTTTAGTGTCTTGTCAATCGTCTTTCTCCAATTATTATATTACATTTCCAGGAAACACAGCTGAAAAATATCCATTTTCAAGCCACCACATTTTGTACCAAAGCATCCTACACAGCATTCCATAGTCTGCAACGTTAGCTGATCTATAACACAGAAGCTCCAGAGCAAAGTTAATGCTATCAACCATGATTCTGAGGTAAAAAGCTTTATCAACATTTCCTCAGGGCAGCAAGGCCAGATGCATCTTCACAATCCAAAAGATAAATGGATCAGGTTTCCACGCCACATGTAGTTCAGGGCCTAGTCTGCCAGCAGCCACATAAACATAGGCTTTCGGCCTTAAACACAGGGTACTTGGTCTAGTGAGGCTTGTCAAAACACAGAGTGTCCCCAAGCTCAAGGAGTGGTTTGACGTGATCGATGGACACTGAAGGGGACATTACTGTGCATTGTCATGAGTGACCATCCGATTTTCTCTGCCCTTTCTTTGTGGGATAAATGCAGCGTGTTTACGTTAAGATTTGCGAATCTGTGATTGTGGAATTAGATTAAAATACCACCTGTGGTAGTTGTGGTTTTGAAGGAGGCACTAGTTCTGCACAGGTGTTCACAGTGAGGAAGACTGTTGGCAGTCAACATGTGACTTTGCACAAATTTGCACATCAAAGTGTGATTTTTAAATGGGATACCATATAAAGTTGTTAACTTCATTTCCCCGTGCTGGATCTAAAAGGATATTGGCAAGTGAATACCCCTCATGTGTCTGTATCCATTTGACTTGTTGTTATTGCAACAGGTGTTACCCACAGATAAAATGCGAAGTGAGAAATATGATTTTTGGTTGAAGGATAGGCATTTCTTATCTCAGATAACCACTTTACTTCTGTCATAACCTGTCTCTTCCCCTGAGTTCAGCTGTTAGAAAAAGTGTGTGTGTGTGTGTGTGTGTGTGTGTGTGTGTGTGTGTGTGTGTGTGTGTGTGTGTGTGTGTGTGTGTGTACGCATGTTTGACATGCCTATACTTAGGCTGTTTTTTGTTTTTTTTTTACTCTAAGATGTACAAACAGATAGGTGATGGGTTTTCAGTTTTAATTTGAAAACAAGATTTTAATTAATTAAAGTTAAACTGAAATTTGAGTTGTCTTCATGTTTGTGTAAGGAAATATAATCTATGTGGAAACTGCAGCTATTGTGGATATTTTTCTATTCTGCATTGCAGGATGAAACGGTTTTTTGGACATTTTTGTGGAAACCCTGTTTAGGCGAAATTTCTGAGTGTGCGCTTCCAATTGGGAGCAGTGGACGTGTTAGAGCTGGCTCGGTGTGCTGCTGAGTGGAACATGTCATTGAACTGTATAGCCTACGAACGTTGATACAATATGTTTCCTCTTGCTTTTTTCAACAAGCCCACATAGCACTGGTAACGTACCCTGTCTCTTTACAACATTCAGTATTTGGTAGGACCCATCATGCTGCTTAATTTGTATTTCTCTCAGAGGGTGAAAACTAGCCAGCTTGATGTTATTTTTCATTCAAAACCTGTTGAGTCGTTGCCAGCTCCCGCACACTCAGTGTTAAGCTTACTCCACATTATGGATGCGCATAATAATGCGTGCATTATCATAACTGTTCTCAGAATGGCAGAAGCTGAGTCAAGGGCGGCCAGAAAAGCACATTTGTCTGTAGCTAGCTGTAGCTAGTCACCCCTCAAAGATCCCAGGATTATCCGCAATGCAAATGTGCAGACATCCAAAAGAGTGCTGCTTGACAAGCCCCAGCCTTTGTCAACGGGACGCGGCCACAAAAATGATACGTGATAGATGCAGCGGCTGGTAGTCAACCTAGCTTCCAGGGTCAGTAGCCACAAGAGGGCAGTAAATTACAAGATTATTGCAAACAGGCAATGTCAGATCCTATATCAATAGAAGGAGAGATATCGCTTCCACTTTGGTATTGTTCTAATTGATGTCTATTTTTTACCTTTAACTGGTCAAGCACTGCTTGCCTTGCTTGTCCTGATAGCACGACACCGCGCAATGTAGAGGAGAGCTATACGGTGGTTTCTAGAGTTTCTTCAATGTTAATTTTTTATTAAAAGTACATTTTTATTGAAGTCTGGAAAAAAAATGGTTTGAAAATATCTCATCCAAGCCAAATTAAGGTAATAAGTGCATATCAAACAAGTGTTTGGACCTGAATCGAATATTAAATCTCGTTAAAGATCTTCCATCTAGAAGATCTTTAGTTGCACAGTTGAGAGCTGGTATTCTTCCTCTAGCCATTGAGGGTGGCCGATACAAAAACATCCGGAAGGAAAACAGATTGTGAGAGCTGTGTGATATAGGTGAAGTGGAAAGTGAGTCACATTTTATTTTGTACGGTACAAAATGATGATGATTTGAGAGAACTCATTTTAAAAGAAATGGCTTGACAAAAACCTGAAATATTCTAGTGTACAAATGATCAAGAAGTGGAATTACTCGTACAAATTATGTGTCATGCAGAACCAAAAATTCACGTTGCCTGGAGAACACAAATTGAAAATGGCAGAAAAATGTATAAAACTCAAAATTAGTTTCTTTTAGTGATTACAATTTTGACCTAAAGAAAAAATAAAATACAAAGATCAACATATGGATTTCTTATCAAAACATTAACTGTAATTTCAGTTTTACTTTAAAATTAAGACTGTATTTTGCATGAATAAGATTTATAGTGACCCACTATGTGGGTCACCCACACAGTGTTTTTGAACACTCCCTGTTTTTTAACACCAGCAGTTGCCAGCAATTGTTTTGATTCACAACTTTTCCGTGAACAGATTAACTTTCCAACCTCTCAGTGCTCCAAGCCACTGAGTCCTGAAATCTTCAAACCAAGTGAGGAGCAAAACAGAACATGAAGACGAAGTAACCTCTCAGCGAGATATTTGGAGAGGCATGGTCCTACAGGCTGGTCTGTTGGTGTTACTTATAGAACTTTTGGCATCGATTCCTCTCTTTTTATAAAGCTGGCAGGCCTGGAGCATGGGGTGGAGACAGTGGAGCTCTCTGATATTTGGCAAAGTCAACAGTGGTAACAGGAGGATACTTCATCATAGTCACAGTTACTGTCAGGTACCTGAGACCTTGCCAGCTTTTTCAATTTCTCCTGGTCTCATAGCAATATGCCAAGCGGAGAAATAGCGGTTGAATTGCAATCTGTGCGTAATTTTGTTTGTATAACACAGTTGAGGGAGTGACCTAAATGGTGCTGAAGGACACCCACAGAGATATAACCAATAATGCAGTTTGAGGTGCTATCTTGCTCGGCTGCTGCTAGAGAAATGTCTCTTAGTTGCTTTTAGGAGGTCACCAGATGGCATGAAAGTCACAAGGCTTTACCCCTGACAAACTGGGAGTCTATTTAGTGGGGACTGTTGTTTACTTTCTGCTGTGAAAGTATTGGCAAGTGCTGGTGTAACAAAGCACAGCCACAATCTAACTGTAAAATTTCACCCTTTGTTATTGTGGTATCTAAACAGTGCTTCAGTTTAGGCTGTAAAGAGCCAAAGTCCTGGATGACTTGCAAATATTGAAGGTACTATTCACTTACATTACAAAAAAAACACATTTTGTCACTTATCTTAAAGGGAATATTTTGACATTTAGGGGAAATGAGCTTATTCTAGTCATACCATTATATCCACCTCCCAGCATGTTATATCTTGTTTGTTTATTCCGTACAGAAACTGCAGAGTAAAAATGAGCTCTGTAGTAACTGGGAGGATTTTTCTAGCTTTGGGTAGAGCCAGGGTAGCTGTTTCCCCCTGTTTAAAGTCTCTGTGCTCAGCTTAACTCACCGGCTGCCTGGCTTCAGCTCCATATTTAGAGTACAGATATGAGAGTGGTATTGATCTTCTCATCCCCTTCTCAGCAAGAAAGTAAATAAGTGAACTTCCTAATTAATTGATCAATTAAAAGAAAAAAAACAGCAAATTACTCGATAATGAAAATAATTATAATTAATTACAGCCTAAGTCGACACCAGGACAAATAACACCAAAGCTATCTGCTTGAGTAGATACCACTAGAGGTAAGAGAGAAAATGTTTGTTTTTTTTTAATTTGGGTGAACCAAACCTTTAAAGAGTTTACTGGTGTAATTTCACTATATCTCCAAATTTGCTTGACGCCTCAGACCGATGCTACAGCACACCCGGTAATTCAGTCACAGGACGGCCTCACACGGCAGTATGTAAGTGCAGTTCACCCGGAGCATGTCAAACAGCAGTACTGGGCTAACGGATTTCCTTTGTGTCCCTGTGGGTTGTTTCAGTATCGACAGGAGAGTGGCTCAAGTCCTGCCGTTCACAAACCTGGGAGCTGATAACACGGGGAAGGAAAGCAGACAGCGCCACAGTTCACCTGTCACTCTGGCCGCTGTTGATTTAACTGATTGGAGACAGGCCCACTTAAACCAAACAAAGTGTTGGCGTCCCGCTGAGTGTGCTACAGAGACAAAACACGTCGGTATAACCGGCTTCTTGTTTACCCTAACATGGTAGACATGACCTTTCGTGAGCGTTTTCAAATAACCAGAGGGAGATGACAGAGACTAAGTTGGGCTTAGGAGAGGAAGTTCCTGCTAGTACTGACATTACTGGCCATCTGCTTTAACTGGTCGACTGGGAGACTGCCGCAGAGACAGATACTTAAGACTGTGCAAGCAGCTTTAGATTTTATTTTTATTCATAAGGGCTTCACTAAAATATTAAATTATTCTAGTTACTCCTTTCAGACATCATCTAATTTTTTTCACTTAATTCTTTGCATTTTCATTGATAATTGAACAGGTATGAAGTGTTACATAGAGCCTTCATAAGGGGCTTTTCCAGGGTAGGGCTGCAAGTAAAGTTTGCAGCCCTACCTGCTTGATTATTCTGTCGATTAAACTGTGAACCGTTTGGGCTATAAAATGTTAGAAAACAGTGAACAATGCCCCAAGCACCAACTCCAAGGTGATGTCTTTGAAATGCTTGTCAGTCTGAGGTGCCGGCCAAATTAGGAAAAGTATTAAAACCCTATTGGTAAAACTGGTTAAACGTTAGGTTCACCCCAGTTAAAAGACACATTTTCTCACTTACCTTTATGGTATTCACAGAAGCCGTGTAGATAGTTTTGGGTTTATTTGTCCATGTTTTGACTCTGGCTAACAATTATTTTAATGATCTGTTAATCCGATTAATATTTCGTTAAATATTTAATTAATTTATTTCTCAGTTAAAAGTGAGAGAATAGTGAAAAATGCCATCCACAGTTGAATATGACATCTTCAAATCATTTGTTTTGTCTGACCAACAGTCCAAAACCCAAAGATAGTCAGGTTACTATCACATAAGACAAAGAAAAGCAGCTAATCCTCACAATTTAGAACCTGGAACCAGGAAATGCTCAGCATTTTGCTTGAAGACGGACTTAACCAATTAACCTTTTTATCAAAATATTTGCCATTTAATTTTCTGACTGACTGAATAGACTTATCGGCGCTGCTCTATCTCCAGTTGATCTTTAGAGATTATTTTTAATTATTTTAACCTTTATTTAATGGCAGATGAGGAGAATGAGAGAGCAAACGAGGGGAGAGGAGTAGGACATGCAACAAATGTCCAGTTAATGCAGTATGTGCCTTAAGCTTTCAGCTATCCAACCCTGTCTCTTAGAAATTACGTTTATATACAGCTAAATCTTTTCCCAATAATGTTGTGGCGGCAGAGTAATCGCTGGCTGGATTATGTTCAGAGGCAAAGTTTTTTTCTTAATCAATGCATGACTATCACGACAGAGACCGGGGTCCCATCTGCGGTTAGGTTTAGGCAACAAAAGCACTTTGTTTAAGGTGAGCGAAAGATCATTATGCTTGTTTTCTACAAAAGGCGCTTGCTGTTGCAAATTAGTTGTATATAAACATCATTTGTAGGAGACAGGGTTGGGCTCCAGGTAATTCTTAGTCATACTCACGTGCACTGGCCCGGCATGTGCTGCTCTGGCTCGTCCATAACTCATAACTTAAAGCTGAAACCCAGCATTTTTTTTTTTGATTTAAACATTATAAGCTGCAGATCTGTATGTTGAAGAACGGTTAAACACTAAAAACGCCAAACAGTATTTAATATGCTTGGAAATAGACTCCATGTTGTGCGACTGATAAATGTCGACCAGGTTTGTCAGGTCCCAGTTGACACTGATAATGTAGTCTAACTTCACTGTCTCTGTAAATTCTGATTCACATTTCACTCTTGCTAACAACAACAAGATGACAGTTTTTTGTAAAATGCAAGTCAGATCTTCTCTGATGTTTTCCCTAGTTTGAATGTGAGGAAAGTAACAGATTGCAGCCTTAAGATGTGTCTTTATCACTGCATTGGACTTGCTGGAAATTTAATTGCACACATTTTCTTTGCTGTGTTAAGCTTTTCTTTATAGATGGGAACGGCTAATTCTCAGTATTTTGTGTTTTGGGACTGTGTTTCTTGTATGGCTGTGTGTAATCAGACCGCTGTCCTTCTCTGGATTAATAATAGCTGTGATTTCACAAGGTGCTACTGTATCAGCATGGCTCTGTTCCAAGATGTCATTTGGCCAGAGAGCATGGACCAGCCGTAGAATGAATGACTGCATATCCCATTACCCACAGTGCTGGGTTTGCATTTTGTCCTCTCTCATGGAGCTAAACTTAAGGGTATTTCTATAATAAAGCAAAAAAAAACCTCAGTGGCCGTAGAGCAGAAGGAAATAGTGTGATTTCTTTCCCTCAACAACACCCTGCTGATGTACGCCTTGACTTATCCTTACATGAGAATTAAAGCTTGTGAAATAGTGGTTATCGCTGGTTTGCATAGCTAGCAGCAGGAATAATGTAATGACATGTTAAGATTCAAAGTGAAGGGTTCGGACCAGCAGGATAGCAGAATGACCTCAGCCCAGCTAAGTGATGGTCTCAGCCTGGCTCCATCTGTCCATTGTGTTTGCCCTTGGCAACCCAACATAGTTACTAGTGTTGGTGAGTTAATGAGGACTCTGGAAAGGTTAAGTAAACAGGAGGGGCCAGCCTAACAGGAAAATTACTAGCGCAATCATCACAGAACGTGGCTGAGCAGAGCTCGGACTGCTCTCATCATTATGTCATTCATCAGCTTTGATTTTAATGATGCGTGGGTAATATTGAACTGTAGATTACAGCAGCAGGCTAAAAGTACAAAATGGCCCCCCTGAGCTACTAAAATGCTTAGAATTCTAATCAAAGTTCACTTTGCTGAGTTAGGTAAACAATACAACGCTACTATTTTGTTCTCTTTCAAAGAATATAAGGTATGTGAAGCAAAGTGGGGGGGAAAGTGGCCGTTTTCAGTCTTGCCATCCCTCATGGTTGTGAACTGCTCTTTGGAGCTTCTCCTCAGGACAAACACAGCCTGCCGACTCCCTACATACTATGATGGATGACGGGATTGTTATTCAGCATTCCTAGGCTCCGCTCGGCTGCCAAGCTGCTGTCTCCTCCGATGGCCATTGTTCCGCGGTCGGCTGGAAGAGTCACCTTTATCCGATTGAAATAAATGAGATATACTCAAACTGAGACATTAATTACAAAGTTTATCTCCCGGCTAAAGTACACTAATAAAGGACTCTAATAAGGCATCCATCAAAGCTAGACTCTGTGGATGTGGCTAAGGGCACTGGCCAGAGGTCACCCGATTTGATGAATGACAGTCTGTATGATGCAACGAAAGATATTGCAGATTTCTCCTTCCACGCACCAATACTAGAATTGCAAAAACATACAAACACACACAGACTTTCATGCTTTTCCGTGCCCTTTGGCAGAAGTTTCACACAACTGTTTAGTAATTGCAGACTCCTAACATGAATTTTGGCAAAACAGCATTGTTATTGTCATTTTTTGTCTGTTTGAATGTTTGAATGTTACCTGTATTTATACTTTCTATCGGATGCTGGCCATCTAATTATTCAGAAAAAATACATTTTTTCTTGTTCCTAGTCCCAGTATTCATGGTTTCGGAGATCCAGTTGGGAACTTTATGACACTGCCCAACTTAAAGCTTGCAGCCAATTGTATAGCGGAGTGGGTTCACCTACAGTTTGTTTTGCTTGTCAAAGCAGAAAACCAGCAACAACTGTAACAACAATTTTTGTGTGGTTGCCTGTGGATAATGATGACAAATGTGCCGTCTGCACTGTCGGTACTCACTGCTAACTGCTCCAAGCCAGGCGAGAGTTTTTGACCTGCTGGCTCAAACATAAACTCAAAGAATCAACCAACAGGACCAAGAGAGTAGTTTATAAATGATTAAGCTTTTCTTAACCTAACCCTATGGCATTGGATGACTTAAAGATTTTCAACCATAACATTGTATCATAGAAATCATTTTTGTCCACATGATCCATTACTGTCAACAACTCACTTTGAGCTATGTTATCTTCAGCCGCTTGTGACCAAACAAGATGGCGGGAAGATTTTTCAGTTGTCGTATTTTGCCTCCTCTGTTGAACTGTCTCCCCTCCAGAGGTTCACCTTGCAGAGGCTAGGGGCTATGGTCATACCAGATCTCTGCTTCCTGCCAGATGATGTATTTAACACAAATTTGGGGGAGTTTCCTCTGAGGCTAGAGGGGCGAGCCCTTGAGAGACAACATACATGTCGACTTTGTATGTAACATCTTTACATGAGTACCACAACAACAAACAGTTTCTTTTTACTTGTTCAGACATGGTCTGCTCTTAGGCTGTTGTTGCAAAAAAGCTAAGAAGTGTTTTTCAAAATTAAAAATATCCAGATAACTGATGTTAATCTAAAGAATAGTGTGTAACTTTTGTTCTTCATGGAATTACATTTTTATGATTTCCGTGAGCTTAATGATATAAAGCTAAGGCAAAGATATTCAAAAGCAGATACATATAAAGGGATATGAAAAGAACTCTTCTTATGCTCTACTAAGTCTTGAAGAGCCTTTTTTGTCTTGTACAGAGAAGCAAATTGTCCATGCAGCACAATTTTAGTGACCATATTGTGGCTTTTGGCAGCAACTCAGAATGACTGTCTGACATCTCCACTGCTGCTCTGCTCTGCTAAGATTGCACCAGCTGTCTCCCGTTTGCTTTCTAATGTCTTCTTTGTTAACATTTTATCAGCTGTCTGATAATGGCGTAACCGGAGGGCAGGCTCCCTGCAGCCCTGGCCTACAATGGCACAGAGGATGCCTAGCAAAGATCTGCTGCATGCATAAGTCAAAGGAGAACAGTCAGTGAGACAAGAAAATGCTAAATCTACTGGTGCTCATTGCATTAATAAATAGCAGTGCAGCTAATTCGCTTTAAATGGTCAGAGTTTTAATTTTAAAAGCCCTGTCAGCACAAGTACATACATTCTCATCTGCTCCTCTGTGTCCAATGCAATAAATTGGTGCTACATGTAGTGACACACCGAAATAGAGAGGGGACTGTTAATAGGAAACACAAGGCAACCGTTTTCACAAGAATTAAATCAAAGTGTTCGTGGTTAAATTGTGTCTATTAATTATCAAACAGGTGTCCTCATGCATGTCATACATCATACAAACATAAAAGCTCATTCATCTGTGAAAAAAATGACCAGCATACTCAAGTGTACTGCTTACAGTATGCAAAATAGCAGCTTCCCCTCATATGCAAAACAGCCCTTTTAGTCCTTAAGATCTATTATTCACTTTCTTGCTGGCATATCCAATTACTAAATGAGCTTTGCCTCATTCCAACAATTCCAAAAAAAATCCTCGTGGAAAAAACTCTATGGTAGCAATTAGTAACACCAGAGGGTAACATGGCTTGTCTTCTTGTTGCTCTCATATTGTCTCCCTTTGGTGTCATTAATCGCTGAATCTGTGGACTGTGATCCGTGCTGATCATCCAGTTAAATTTAAACTCATCTCCATCCAAGTGAAGAACAAGCTACATACTGTATCTGAACCAAATTTCCTGAACAGGTGACTGCTTCCTGCACAGAGACTTGAGTCCAGTGCTTCCCCTGATAAACAGTTGCTAGTTAAGGTTTACAGAGTCAGACCAGATAAACTGACTATATCCTAATGTTTTCCTACTGTTTAGTTGCACATAATGCATGCTGTGATTGGTGATTACCTTGAAACGACTGTGCCATATTGTAGATTGAAATGAATGTTACAAGAGCTTGTTCCTTCCCCTCGCTGCAGCAGAAGTTCACCCCTTCAGGCTGACCAAAGCTCTGTGGTTTGCCTAGGGCAAACTGTCTTGCTCCTGCCTCTGCGGCTCATCTGTCATTGGCCAGACCTAAAGCTGCTGGATCTTTGCCTGAGGACTTTTAAAACTCTCTGGCGAGAGGTCATACATTGAATTAGAAAGCCAGTGGGGGAAATATCTTGGTGCAGAGCAAAAGCAAGTATTAAACTGCATGTCTGTGGCAGCAGTGCCCCAAGCATTGCTTGCCCTGTCAGTCTGGACCCGGCCTGTCATGTGAAGTTGCAGTTTATTTCCAGGGAAAATACATTTAAATATCAGGGTTGAGTTCAGTGTTTAGTTGATCTCTCAAATATGGTAATGATTCTGCGGTTTCGCCAAGTCTTCTCATTCTTTTTTCCATAGATAGACATAATGATAACTACAGTATGTAGCCTACTGTGTGTGGATGTGTGTGAGTGTATGTGGTGTTCAGTGCTGCAGGAAGTATTTACAGCCTTTATGTAATGGTGCCCTGTGTACAAAGAAAAGTTATGTTTAGTGTACACTCAATGTTACTCACCAAAATACAGTAAGATCCTGGGGCTCTAACAAATGTGTTGAATACATTTCTTTGCTCATAAAACAAAGCCAATTGTTTTAGAATAAAGCATTGTTTACCTCCATGCTGCCTTGATAGAAGTCTTCTTTCCTGTCTTTGCCGATGCATTGCAGTGTATCTTAGTGCGTTACCGCCACCTGTGGATCAGTGCAGTAGTGTGAAACCGTCAGCAGAATTGTGTATTGTCATCCGCGTGCACGCACTTCCTCATGCACGTGCACGACATTGAAAAAAACCGGGGACCTATTTGTTGAAAAACAGCTCAGTAGTGCTAGTAAAGGGGAAAAACTCCACAGGGTACCTTTAAGCAAAAGTAGCAATGCCATACCGTACAACTTAACAACTTAACGTTAATGTTATTCAAGTACAACTACATAAGTATTACTAGCAAAATGTACTTTAAGTATCAAAAGTAGATTTACACAATGCAGGAAAATGACCCCTGTGAGTCTAATACTGTTATATATTATATCATTGGATTGTTATTACTCATGTCTCAAAGTTTAAGTAACATTTTACAGTTGGATAGCATGGAGATCATTTTAACAATCTTGAACACTGTTGAGTAGTTTAATCTGTAACAATGCATCATATATATTTGTAGGCTCATATGTTTTGTATTTAAAATCCTCAAAGTGAAGTAACTGGTAACTATACTATATTAGGTCTAGTAACGGTAATGGAGTAAAATGTGCAGTATTTGCCTTTGAATTGTAGTGGAGTAGAAGATTAAAGTAGCATGAAATGGAAATACTCATGTAGAGTTAAAATACTGTACCTGAAATTTGTACTCAAGTACAGTACTTTAGTAATGGTACAGAAAAGTGTTACACAGTCTGTAAGGTTGATGGAGTTCAGAATGGCACAACAAAATAAAGTACTCTGGGAAAACTAACAAGCCACTGGAATGTGGGAAACCACACACCACCTCCCCCGGCGGCATCTCTCCACTTCAAGTGTTGAAGTGTTTGTCATTCAGCTTAATAAGGTGGCCTCAACGGGGGAACACCAAACCAGCAACCTCCAGGATGGAGAGCTTGGCTTAGGGTTATGGAGGGTTTATGACTTCATTTTGCACATCGACAGTAAGTGGATTTGCATAGAGCTGCACATGAGTGGAGCTGTGGGGATCAGTTTCGTCACAAAAGCCTTCAGCAAAAATTATGTGCATTTCCTCTCAGTGGTTTTGTGCATCATAAAAATATAATGTTTTCAGTTTTGCATGCATCCTCGGCAAAATACTGACTTTGTATCTCATAATTTTGACATAGTTTATAACCTTTTGCCTGACCATGGGTATATAAATTCTAATGTCCAATTTTTCATTTTTCTTTTCTTTTCTTGGTGGAAAAAACAAACACAGATTAGCCTGAAAGAAAGCTACAAGTATAAAGCTGCAAGTAACACAAAAAAATAAAAACAAGCCCTTACAAACAAGTGTGGGTACACCTCTGCAGCAGAGGAACACAACTCCATTAGACTGACGGCCTTACATATTGTTTTGTTTAATTATTTATCTTAATCAGTGAATAGTAAATACATTTGAATAAATAATTTAATCACAGCTTACAATTGATTAAAAAAAACTACTGTAAGGCAGTAAGTTTTTAATTATTAAAACAGCTCCGCACTTATTATTAAGATGGCGATGTGGGGGTCAGTAAAGTTCATGGTTCAAACCTTCAGCTCTGTCGACTGAACCTGAAGTTTATGCTTTGTGCTGGATTGCCTGCAGGAAAAGTTTAAACGTTCAAAATTATTTTCTCTCACTGAGTTCAAAGCCTCAGTTAGGGCTGTATAAGATGAATCCTGCGGGAACTATTATTTTGCATAAGTTGTTATCTTCCAGGCGGTGACACTGCTCTCTCATCCCCCTCTCTCTGTCTCTGTTTTTAGGGCTATGAGATTGTTTTTGTAATATAAAAATACATTGTTTATCTGAAACTTCATATGTGATGCCCCTCTTGCCCACATCTGGCTCACAAAAATTATTTCTGATCTCATAAAGGAATAGATTAAAGGATGAAAAAAAAAAAAGAAAAATCCCTCGATGATAGTCCAGAGTTGCTCTGTGCCAAACTTCACCAAATGGCCTGTCTAGCAGTGAAAACTACCAGCCATTTAATTCAAGCTGTAACCGGAATTCAGAGGGTGCAGCCTGCGCAGATCACAGAGACATTAAGATTCACATGACTGCAGAGGAAAGGAAGAGTAACAACAAGGAACAATGTGTCTATAGGGCTCCAGGTGGGGGTATTTATGACAGTTTAATACACTATAAATGACCAAAAGTACGTGGACATCTTAACAAAGAATATGAATAGCCAAACATATGAGATGGTTTATCACCTGATCCCAAAACCACAGGCTTTAATCTGCTGCTATACCGGCCTCCACTCCTGTATGAGACTTTCCACAAGAATTTGGAACCTGGCTAGTGAGATTTGCTGCCACTGAGCTACAAGAGCAATAGTGAGATTGGCCACTGATGATTGGTGATAAGGCCTTGCTAGCAGTCCGTGTTCAAGTAAAGGACTGCGCTGGCCACTCAAGTTCTTCCACACCAAACACAGAAGAGCATCTCTTTGTGCACAGGGACATTGTTTATTTTAAATGAGTTATCAATTTGTTTTTTGTTTTCTTCAAACAGTTTAATAACAACTAGACTAGTAACGGACTTCCTGTCTCAAGCCAAAAGTTGCTGTGGCTGCAACTTCCATAAAGGTCAACATCTCAGTTTGTGGTTTCAAGTGTGTAGCTGTCACAGAATGCAAGTTAAACAAAGGTTTTGGCTTTTCTGCCTGCGCTGAACGGTGGGAGGTGAAGGATGACAGAACAAATGTGGAAAGAAAGGGAGGGAGGGGGGGAGTGACATGCAAAAATGGTCCTCAGCTGGATTTGTAAAACCCAGGATTTTGTGGTTAAATGGTGTCTACCTCGGACCCAGAGGCCAGCAGAACGCCCTGTGAGCGGCTTCTCTAACATTTGATGAGTAATACATATGAGAGTGACATTTTGACAGGAAAAATGGTATGCAGCGCAATTCAAATAGGATCACAATCACGAGCAAGTAGTTCACACTGGAGATGTTGACGAGACAAATGTTTACTCGTCGGGTTGTAATAATCTGTAATCAGAGCACAGCAAATGTGTTTTCCATCACTGTTTTTCAGTGCACATAGATTTGAAAAATTAGGACTGTCAAACACTGGATACACATCATCTCAAACAGCCAGTATTAGAACATTTTGTAAACAGTGTTGATGTGTAATCACAGTCTTTTTTCCTGACATAGTCAAAAGAAAAAGAAATCATCTTACCTTTTTTTTTCTTTTTTTTTTCTTTGAGTGAAGATTGCCGTTTAGAGTGGAGATGAGTCAGTCCTACATAAATATTGTTGAGTTTAGAAATCAGACCTCTGGGAGAAAGTAGTTACTCAAATAGCTGTAGAGATGGGCAGCGTTTCCCCAGAGTGAAGGTGTGTCCCACTTTGCACAGGAGTAAGAGAGTCAGTTTAAAATGCTTTGTTGTGCAATGCAGTATATGCTTTGGAGAGTCGGAGCCAGACAAAGTGCTGAATCCAGGAATTTCTTTGAAATTTTGAAATAAGAGAAAAAACAAAACAAAACCTGTATAAAATCCTGTGTTTCATTTTTGCCCAGCAATATATATGGAAACATTTATTAGAAGTAACCATTATTATTTAATTTTTTGGATCTTTATGTAGTGTCAGAGGATAAACTCAATATAGGTTGAGTGCCAAATGCATTTAGCAAAAACAACACATAAGTTGCATTGCAAGCATGTGTACAAACCTGTGTTTTTGAAGTGTTTTTACTTGTAAAAATCAGTGTGGCCATATACTTAAAGGGGAATATGTAAGTATTTTATGTATTGTAAAATGTATTGAAGCATGTCGACAATTTACCTATGCTGAGGTTGGATTTATTCAAAATAACGTCAGCTTAACGTGAGGGTGAGGGTTGAAACTTGGTTGTGCTTGGCCAGTGGGCCCAGTCCTGGAACACGGACGCAGCACACTTTCATGTCTAACCCGAATGAAAGATACACAGAGACTGACAGGGCTGGTAAAAACTTTATGGTTTTTTTTTTTGTTTGACTAATCTGACTAATTTTAAATGCAGGCAATACAGATTTAGATTTTATTCAACCTACGATTCCATTAATTTCTACACAGTATGAAAATAAGTAAAGAGGCTTTTGAAACTTGCTTGAGCTGTGTAACTAAGTGAACGTCAAGGCTGCTGCTCAATGTTATATTATTAAATGGTTCATCTGAATTACCTCATAACAGTAATCTATCTATGACAAAAACTAACAGAATTGAATGGAAATCAAGGGATGCTGCGAACAGTAGTAAAAGTCAGTGTAAATTTGTAGAACACAGCAGCGTCATTTGTATCCAGGATTGGCTGTGATGTAATAGTGTATCTGTGATTTTGAGTAAATGGAGTCAAACATGCAAAAACACTGGTTTGTTCCTTAAAGTTACGGACAGATTGTGATTTTGGTCAAACACTGACAGTCAACACCTCCTGTCTGGTGATGGTACAACATCTTTCCCTAAGTTTAAACAGGTGCTTTACATTGCCTGAACATAGCTATGGAAGCGTTAATCGTGCTGTAATTGCCATTAATGAATAAACAAATGAAAAACTTTGTCAGTGAACGTTTTTGCAAATATGTCAAGTCAAGTGTGAACATTTGCATTTATGTTGATAAAATGTAAACCAGGCAGCATTAGGCTTCTTTCCAAATGTATTTGGTTTCTCAAATGAGTGTATTAGTAGCATATAAATGTCATTTTTAGGAGCCAGTGTTGATAAACAGCAATGGATGTAATTAAATGAACAACATGCCTATGTTCTTGCCCTTAAAGGGGATGATATTTGCCTTCCAAAACATACTTTTACTATTATTTACAACACATTTAATGTCATTTCAGAATGTTTCTGTTTTTCGGCTCATAAAAAAAACAAAACCTCATTATCATTGTGTCTAAACACTTTGGTGTGTTTGGTTCGCTGCTGTGCTTTTTGCACAAAGCAGCGATTGTTACAGATGGTGACTTGTGCATATCTGGCGTACTGTTTTGTAAATCTGACAGCAAACATGCACTTTTACAGCTTTTTTTATGTACGTACATAAACATTTTAATGAATTCAAGTGTTGAACCCTGAAATCCCCAGGTGCTTACACACTACAGTATGTGCAGTCTTTTAACTTCTGACTCAAGGCCAAGAATTTTCTTTTTTTGTGTGTGCGTGTGTGTGTGTGTGTTTACGTTTAGGTTCTGTATGCTAACATCTTTTAAATAATAGTCACATTGCCCCCAAAGAATACCTGGATGTCCCATCTGTCTTTTCTATCAGCTATTTCATGCAGAAAGCTTAAGAAGTGCTATGGCTGTGGACAGGCAAAAGTGCTGCTACAAACTTTCATAACTCATTGGGTCTAAGTTGTTAAACAGCGGGTTTGTATATACGGTAACTTATAAAATCTCGAGTGGATCGCTTTCCTTGAATTAAGGTGCCTATTATATAAATTAGTCCTTTCATTTCAACAAGTTTCTTTTTGCCCTCAATCAAAGTTCAGCCCTCCAGGGTAATAATAACACTTCATCCTCTGTGCTAATTGAGGTGATAGAGACTTTGCACAGTAGCACTGAGGCCAGTGAGCGTGCACAACAGTGGGCATGTGTATTTAAAGAAATAATCCTGATGGGCGGAGTGGCAAATGTGTTTATTGCTTATGAATAACAGTATTTTTTTGAAGAGATTTATTAGAAGAGTTATATGGAATGTATATTGGTTTATTTTAAGTATAATCATATTTAGTGAAAGACAGAATAAAGGCACAGTGATGTCGAAGTTTACATTTATTAGGGTTTCATCTGTTTCTCTTTTAGTATGAAGAGACACTGAAATAATTCTGACAGTGAATTGTAATTACTTTGATGAACCCCTGACTTTTCATCTAGGGCAACTGTGAGTTTGATATTTGTGATTTTGACTTAAAAAACTTGAACTAAAAAACTAAACTATAGCATGGATGCCATTAAATTTGTGTCTTACGGTCACGCGCCCATCAGGATCAATTGTAGTAACGTTCTCTTAACTTTTCTTCAAGCGCCATCATCAGGTCAAAATTTAAGTTTGTCCAATACTTTGGACTCCACCTGAAAAACTAATGACATTCTCATCAGCTTCAGCTATACTTTGCATTTAGTGCTAATTATCAAATGTTAAAATGCTAACATGCAAAACTAAGATGGTGCATGGTATCGCGGGCATTTAGCTCAAAACTCTGCTGTGCTCAGTACAGCCTCACTGAGCCTCTAGCATGGTGGTAGACTCTGCGAAATGTTTAATGATACCCAGCCCTAGGCCATAAGTAGTACACATTTTAATGTGACAGAAGCTGGAACGTAACTAAGTATATTTACCAAAGTAGTGTACTTAAATACAATTCTGAGAGACTTGTAAATTTGAGATTCCAAATTTATGTTACTTAACACTTCCACTCCAATAGTTTTAAAAGGTTAAAAGGTACTTCTACTCCATTAGATTAATTTGCATATAACAAGCATATAAAATATCAATTAAATGTCAATGTTGTACATTATATTAAATTACCTAAAAGTATATAAAATATGTTTTTATTTTATTTCTGAATTTGGGCCCAGGGAATCAATAAAATCTTACCCTGAATTTTGCTCCACCTAAACCAGCGACATTGTTAAAATGCCCCTTACTTTTGAGGCTTTAAGTACATTTTTCATATTGAAGCTGAGAGTTGATGTGCTGTTCAGCTGAAGTGCTGAAAGTTAAATTTAGCATCAGCACGTCCTCAAAAATAGATGCATAATAAAAGTCAGTGTTTCAGCAAAAAGCAGAAGACTTGAACTTTACCTCTTGTCATTTATTTATTCAGCAACACGGACCTCTTTCCAGGCACACCATTTCTACTGAGAAGAGAGTACATTACATTAATCTGACTAATGAGCTATCACATTGAATAAATAAATCTACAAGAACAATAATGTATTTTAATAAGAAATGCTAAAGGCCACTCACATGAAAAATTACCTCTCAAAAGTCTTAGCCAATAGAATAAATCTGACTTCCCCATTTTGTTGACACGTGGAGGCCATGTGAAGTTGATTTTAATAATTGATCACAGGAAAGTGCTGGGAGAGAGCTTTGCTGATAAGCAAAAGAATGGGTTTTTGTGTTTGAATCACACCATCCTATCGATCCTCTTTGAATAGCGCTTAGTGGAGGAGTCACAGACTTAGGGATTATTTATGGATCCTTCTTGACCTTAGCATTTCCCTGGGAGATTGTGTTTAAGGCTATGAAATTGACTGCCAAATCTGCACACATACAATGGATAAATCTAAAGTGACAGCAATAATAAGCGTGGAGAGATTAGCAGTTCTCAGCTTTATTTTTTTATTATACAAAGACATACATCATCATCAGCAACAACTAAGGTGCAGCAGCCTCACCTGCAGGGTGGTCGCTTTTAGCTCGTATGTTTTTGTGACACCATTCTCGTTTGTCACCTTCGATCCGTCAAGACTTATTTTCTTAAAACCGAGACAGCACTGGAATATTTAGCAGATATATTTTGTGTTAGTATTATACCCTATTCGTTTTGAATCAAAGTATAATGCGATGTTACAGCCATCACTGCATCCCGATCGTCCATGGTTAAAAGATATGTTTAAAACATTTTTTTTGCAGAATACCAATCTGCAGCCCGCAGAAGCTTTGTTTAAAAAAATAAAACAAATTTTAAAAAAATAAAAATGTATTCTTGCTGTGCTTTTAGTGTCCTAACATGGAATCCTAAATATTTTTCTTATTTATCTGGTCCACAAAGGAACTTATCTTGATATTTTGATATTTATTCATTTCCTGTGCTTGCCTCACTTGTCTGTTCGGACAATCTGCTGATTTTGTTTGGGTCAAAGTGAAGATGCCCGGAAACAAAATGGTTTAAAGATTTGTTTTACAGGGTGGCAGCAGTTTGAGAGAGCAATCAAATGAAAATGCCCCAAACAGCAATTGTCCAGTCATAGCAGTGATGACTAGGTACGCCAGGCCTTTCAAGCTTTAGGTTTCTCTACATGTCGCATGGGGCTCTCATAAGAATGATGCTCTGTATCTAAAGAGTTTGGAGAGTGGTGTCTGTTTTTTTTTTTTTTTTTTTAATCACCTTTCCAAAACCAAAAACAAAAGAGTAAAAGTGTGAGGAATGGATTAGATGATTATATTATTATCTGGTTATTTTAGGAAAGGACTGAAGCATTCACTGTGTGGCAGCCAGATTCAGAGTTTAGAGTGTAGTTAGTGGCTTTGTCCTGCTCTTTATTTGGTTATGTAAGTTTACACTCCAGCCGCTACCGCCAAACTTGCAATTCATCACATTATGTTTATTCCTCATCAACAAATCCTTTTCTGTGTGAAGCATAATAGTTGAAAGCACGAACACTAAAGAACAAGCTTGTGCAACTATATTTTTCTGCAAAAATTTTTATTTGACATTTAATAGTGTAGGGAGAGACATGAAACAAGAGAGGGAAGGGAATGACATGCAACAAAGGTCCCCAGCCAAAAGCCCTGGACACTAGGGTAAATGGTGCTACCAGTCAAAGAGATTTTGATCCATTAGCTGAGCCCTTAGTTACTGTTTCTACACCTGTCAAGCTTTCTTTGCTCGCATGGCACACACATGGCAGTTTACAGTCATAACAATGGTAGATTTACAGTCCAAATACACAGTCAATTTTTTTTTCACAATGGATCTCTGATTTGACACAGAATTAAACAAAAGCAGGCTTCTCATTTCTAACCAACAACCATGGGTTTTGTCAGATTAAATGACAAGTAGCACATTAGATTAGCTGCAGCTAACTATGAATGCTAAGGCTAAAACTCCCATCACTCTCAATCCCAGGATGCAATGCTCTGCATATTACAGATGAAAAAATTACCGTTGTGTGTCTCTACACTTGTCAGGGATGACAACAGATTCATTTTAAAATGAGAAGCCTGTAAAAGTGCCTTCAATATCCTCTTGATGGCTGCATACAGTACATGATATCATGCTAATCAACTTAGGCTAAAGCTAAGAGGGTCCCAGGCAAAAAGTCAGCATCCCCACCTGATGGTCCATTTGGAAAACAATGGAAATGAGGTAACAGCATCATTTGTGTATTTCAGGGTAGAGCTAGTTAGCCCTAGTCTTGTTAAAATAAATGTAATTAAAATGTGATTCATTCCAGGGGTGCACAGGTAGCCAAAAGGTTAAGTCACACGCAGTAGTTTAGGCTATCTAGCTATAACTGATCAAATCCGCTAGTTGTCTTTTCAGCTGACAAAATCCACGGTTTTAATGGTGAATCTGAATTTTGATGGTAAATCTGCCACTGTTATCAGTTCAAACAGCATATGTGCTGTGTGAGACTGGAGAGCATAGCAACAGCAGGGGGTTGGATTTAGTGAACAGTTACTTTAACAACTTTTGGGTTGCCAGATTATTTTAAAAAATCCCCTTGGCTGGTAGCATTTTTTAATTTCCATCTATTTATTAACAACTTGGTAACTGCAGCTGTGATGGATTAAAAAATGTATTAACATTTATATACCCATTCTTGATGGTTTATTAGAAAGTAAAAAAAACAATCTGACTTTAGTCATGGTTTGCCAACATTTATAACTGCAATAGTACCAAATAGAAAGGGTCAACACAAAAAAAGGAATTTTTGACAACCTATAATTTGTTCTCATTAATCAGTAAATGACAAACTATCCATTAATTAAAGCCAGTAGTTACAGTTTATAGTTGTAGTTTTTAGTTTAGTTTTGTTATTTCTGTGTCTTTCCAAAACATCTGGCCCATCAAACATGGGATTATAAAACACCCCTGTTTTACAAAACACACATCTTCTGGTCATACATACACAAAAATAAAAGAGCCAAAGAAAAAAAAAAGGTCACAACATTATAAGTACTTCTATATTCTTTTAAATAACCAAACTGCTACATATCTCCAGTTAATCCTCAAAAGAGATTTTTCTTAAATTCCAAGCTTTCTCCAATGTTTCATATATTAACATCAAACTCATGCTTGGTGCATCATCCATATTTAGAAGGCAACATCTTTTTTTTTTTTTTTTTTCCTACTAAATAAAGTATTAAATAGTTCCCAGTAAAAACAGACAACAGAAAACAGTTTATAAACCTTATGTTCCCCATAATTTGCGATATATCATGATGATAATCTGCATAAATTATAGTTTAACTTTCAAAGTAAAATATCACCTGCAGTTGTGATCACAAAGACCTCTGTTAAATGCTTGTTTGTGCTGAATCAAGGATTTAGTGCCGTTTTCTTTAAACTTTAAAAAAAAAAACTTTTAAGTTGTCTTCCGTGGAGGAAAAAAAAGGCCTTTGAAGGTGCAATTCCTTCCTTGGATTTATTTAGAGGTAAGGAAGTCTCTCTTTTTAACAACACAACTGACTGAGGCAGCAAATTCAAAGAATGCGTTGGCAGGGACACAGAGTTGTGGCAGAGACAATTGATGAAAGAATGAGACACCGGGAAGAGCAGCAACGACAGAGAGGTAGATGCCAGCTAACAGGGTAGTTGTCGCCACGAAACAGCTGCTGATGTGTAGTGACACTGATATATTCACAAGATAATCCGTGTATATCCGTGTGTGTAGATCCTTCTCCTTGGCATGCTGAATCAATACAGACAAAGTAACTACCAAATACTGATCTACGTGAGAAAATCTCGCAGCTGTGCATTTTGTTGGTGTTCAGCTGAATATTAATGATCAAGCCACTGCCTGTGTGCATCTGTATATTCAACCGGGCCGTCTGTTAATGGTGTGAATAATAATATGCAGTTGTGGGGACCAAGTATTAGCAGTGGATTACAGGTGACTAGCAGGCTTTTGAATCTCTTTCCTGTGATACCCTTTGAATGTGCTCACTTCCTTTGAAGTGATGTCAGTTTTAAAATATCTCACCCCTTTTATGTTTAACCATGGGTGTTTGCGTTCCAGGATTCTTCCTTTTTCCTTTTTTTTTTTTTTTTAAGAGGGAGGAGATGAAAGCATAACAACAGTCAGCATCCATCAAAGAGCGAAAAACTCTGGGAAAAGTCCTGCACATGAGGAAGCATGACTTGTTGAAACACGGCACGAGGCTGCTGTTGTGTCTGCGCTGGGTGATTAAGGTGCAGCAGCAGGTTAAAGAGCTGAATGACAGGCGGATCCTGACAGAGCTCGCTCACTGCTCTGTCACTGAATTTGATCAACTGATTGTGTGTTTTGCAGCAGTAATGAGCTTTACAGTATGTGCATAATGTGCCAGGAGCTGATTGGTATGCTGGATGAGCTAGCTAATTGTTCACAGTGCACATTTCCCCCTGTCCCGTGGCTCCTCTGATTTGGATTCATTTAGCCTTTATTTTACCTCATTATACAGGCGTCTGTTATTGCCAGGTTGTATGTGAGGTATTTTGAAATTGACTCTGGTAATTTAATTTAAAAAATCAACTGTAGTGCCCTGAACCTCTTAAATACAAAGCAGAGTAGGAAGGTGCAAATTTAAAGTGAAAGATGAAAGTATATGTGATATATCAGTTTTTCCTTTTTCATGAATTTGCAAAAATGTCTAAATTTCTGTTTTGGCTTTGTCATTATGGGGTATTGAGTGTAGATTGATGAGGGAAAAAAAGAATTTAAACGATTTTTGCATAAGGCTGCAACATAGCAAAATATGAAAAAAGTGAAGGGGTATGAATACTTTCTGAACGCACTGTATTTGAGTGTTTTTGCTGCAATATGAACTCAGTATACTTGATTAAAAAATATCACCCTCTTGTCATTTTATTTTATTGCTCTCAACTGCAAGCTGTAAAAATATCTTTTATTAATTCCTCATATCACAACAAAAAGCAAAACTCCCAGGCTGAACTTGGCGATGGCCTGTGCTTCCTTCAACCTTGCGCACAAATCAAATGTGAGTAGCGGTTGTGGGTTCATTTTTATTTCAAGGAGTAAAGCTGGCTCGCAGCTAAGAGCAGTAAGGCTAGGAAGCGGATGTGGAGCTGCAGTTCAGTAGGTCTGTAAGCCGAGGGATGAAAATGTTCTCTGATGCTGATCTTGCGGTTGCTCTGGATCCCAAACAGCAGCACAGAGAACTGACAAAGCTGGTGTTTACACTGGCATTCCGGTGGCAGTCTCTTCTCCGTCCAAAACAAACAATACTCTATGCATAGCCCTGATCTTCCTGGAAAACACACTCTCACCAGTGTGTTTTGTGTTAGGTAAAAATTCCCTCAAATGCCACTTTTCTGGTTATCAAAGTCCCAGCAGCATGGTCGAAGCTGACATTTAATAATTTGCACTTAAATCTGAAAGAAAGGAACCTCCTGAGTAGTGATTGTTGGGGAGTTTCCACCACTGTGACTGTGTTGTCAGCCCACAGGAACATTCAGACACCTTCTGTAAACATGTCCCTGAATGTTCCTTGTTAATCATCATATTCGATTCATCTCACTCGCTCTCTATGTGACTGTGTGCGTGCAAGTTTCTGCCTGTGTGTGTTTGAGTGTGTGTGTGTTCCTGCTCTGCAAGCTTGGCAGCTACCAGTGTGTGGGCATGCGCCCCTGAGGGCAGTACCCCACAAAGCAAGTGATGTCGAAAAGAATGCGGATAGAGGACTGGGTTAGACTGAGAGGCGTCTCTAATGTTACGTTGTGCCATAGATTAGGAGACTCTCTTTATTTCCTCTATGATCATCATCTCTTCTGTGTTCATCACCATCTCCGGCAAGGACCACTGTGCAACATCCTATATCACATTTTAGTAGTAGTAGTAGTAGTAGTAGTAGTAGCTGGATTGTTACTGTTATAGTGGCTGTTGTATAAGAACCGTGATTTTAATATTATTTCTTTTGAATGAGAAGAAGGATGTGACATACATTAAACACCAGATCAAAGATTGTCAAGTAATGAAAACTCACTGAAGATTTAAGCTAAGTTCCTAAATGAATGCTGGTGTTTTTACAGCACTCAACATTTGAGAACTATGGCACAACTCTCAAATGACAAAAATGGTTTGGAGAAAAACATATTCATGGTATTTATTTATTTATTTTTTAAAAAAAAAGCATGTATCATTTTTGAATCTCAGGTGTCAGATCTGTAGTTCATTTTCAAACCATAAATAGCCCTAGCCCACTATTCGTACCGATTTTCATTTGTTGCTTTTTTTTTTTTTTTCAAATGCATTTCCTATAACTGTCCTTTATACTTAAAGCAGCTTTTAGTGCCATTTATAATTTGGTAATCATATTCACTTAGACGTATTCAGCAACCTTTCTTAATTGTGCCGTTAATTTCTAAAGAAACTGCGAGACGTGCTTTTAAAATTTAAAGCTCCGTCAGACTGGAATAATTTACCAAATGCACTCAGATTTTTTACGACCATTCATGGCTTCAAAACATATTTGCTTGCTTACCTAAAACTGCACTTCCTCTTGTTTCTGACTGTATTTCTGTTATTTTGTTTGGCAGTGTTATTTTATCTTATTTCCTGTTAGTTTTTTCCAGATGACACTTGTAAGAGAGATATTGTGTGAGTGATTTGGAATTGTTGGAGAGCCTTTGTGTGTGTTCTTTTTCCATTTTATTATTATTATATCTGGTTTTTCTGCACTTGGATAATTTTATTTTATTATCATTATTATTCCTGTATTTATTTTTGTTTAAATGGTTTTTAACTTTTATGTTTTTGTGTTTTAGGGCCCCATTGAAAATTAGATTATGCATCTCAAGGGGTTTATCTTCTAATTAAATTTGAAATAAATAAATTGTAATATAGGCTAGCACAAGCAGTTGTGGAAAATAGTAAAGTACATTTAGCTAAGTAGCATGTTCAAGTACAATTTTGAGGTATTTGAATCCTACTAGAGTATTTTATCCACTTCTACTCCACCAAATCTCAGAGGTTTAGAAAGTATTTTTACTTCACTACATTTATTTGACAGCTGCAGTTACTAGTTACTTGGTAGATTAAGAATTAAAAAACCTATTCATCAGGGTATACATTTTTTTTTTTAGTTATTGTGAATTTCCTCCCTGGGGATCAATAGTCTTATCCTTAATTAGCTGCATTAAATTGCTGCGCTCTTTAAATACATTTTGCTACAATTTTAGTTGAAAGTTATATTTTCACATTTACTACATAAACGTGCAGATTGTTTTTTTTTTGTTTGTTGTTTTTTGGGGGAGGTTTTTTTGGTCACTTGGGGGTAGCACAACAAGCTGCAAACACAACACCAATATATTATCACCTTTATAAAGTTGTTTTAGCAGACTTGTTAGGAAAAAGTTGGCGACTTACACGTCCAGCAGGCATGGAGCAACATTAGCATTCATCTGGAGTTGTGTGTCTGGCCACCTGGTGAATGTAATTTCAATATTTACTCTCCTCTTAGCTCTGTTTTGGTCTCTACAACTCCTGAGGGAAATATCTGGCTCTTCAGCTGCTGAATGCTTCACTGTGTTCACCAGGTAGTTGCTAACTGTGTCTGTCTGCTCTTTGTTGCTCGGCCGATAGCATGCAGTTTTTTGTTTGTTTTCTTTTTTTTAAGAGACCTTTTTTGCAAACAACGCTGATGAGAGCGCTGACAGTGAAACAAAAGAGTAAAAGTGTTCGTAGTTTTGTTGTTTAGACTTAAACTAACAGCTTAAAGATGATCAAACACTCCATAAGCTGAGGGGAACTCAGAGTCAAGGTACTCCCATTACACATTTGATCCGTTGTTTATATCTAATAATTGATTACTGCAGCTTTAAGAAATGGGTCTGAATGGCTCTTCCATCACAGTGCACAAGTATGAAAACAGTGTTATTTATTTAGCAGAATGTCTGTGAATTTCTGTTGTGTGTGTTAAACAGTTTTCTAAATGTACACAGGGCTTTGATCCAGTGATTGATAGACATCTTGTTTATCTGAGGTGAGAAGTGCAGAGAGAGATAAGCAAGCATTTTGTGATGCGATCATACTAGCGCGTTAGTACGACACAGTGTGCTGTATTGCCATATAGATTCAATAAGCTCCTGTGAATATATGTGAGCCTGTCACTCTGTTTTACTGGTTTGCTTGGCGTGCGCTCGACTGGTGTCGAGTCTCTGATGTTTTGCTGCAAGATCTGACACTTTGATCTGCAGCATGAAGGAGATGACATTATGTGAGACTGCATCAGGAGATTTAACATATACAATATGACGTTTCTGCTGGAATTCCAAACAACATCATAGCGGCATTTTTCCTCTGTCCTCATATTCGCATCCTACTCTCAAAACAAATTGACTCATTCCCATTACAATAAGATCCAAACATTACCTTTAAATTGACAGTACAATGTATGCTAATGATGTCGGAGCTGTGGTCGCGCAGTGTATCCCCAAAGTAGTTACAGAGGTGTCTTAGCTATTTCTGAGAGAGATGTGGAAAATCATTTCAACTTAAACTGTGTAAATTGCTGTAAGCAAATGTGACCACCCTAAGTCTTGGTGTTGGTACACTAACAACAAAGTCAACCTCGCCTGAAATAGAAACACAGACAAACAAGCCTCTGCATAAAAAAATATGTCTCTACTTGCTGCTGCATTCCATTGTTCATTTGTTAACACTCTGCGCAAGTGGGGACACAAGAAGATTAAAGAGGTAACTTTGACCTATGGATGCTGGAAACAGCGGTGACAGGAAAATCACAGAACAAGAGCAACAGGGATCTTGGTGAAAAAGTGACAAATGTGACAGAGGAACTGAGGATTTGGAAACTGTTTGTTTGATCATAAAGGTGCAGATACTCCCCTAAAAAGCTTAGCGAGCTGAGTCTCTCCTGGGCAGTCTGAGGTGCAACCTGGCGGCATCAGATGGACCGAAACATAATGTCCCAGAGGTTTTCTATTGGATTTAGGTTAGGCGAGCGTGGGGGCCAGTCAATGGTATCAATTCCTTCATCCTCCAGGAACTGCCTGCATACTCTCGCCACATGAGGCCGGGCATTGTCATGCACCCAGGACCCACTGTACCAGCGTAGGGTCTAACAATGGGTCCAAGGATTTCATCCCGATACCTAAGGGCAGTCAGGGTGCCGTTGTCTAGCCTGTAGAGGTCTCTGCGTCCCTCCATGGATATGCCTCCCCAGACCATCACTGACCCACCACCAAACTGGTCGTGCTGAACGATGTTACAGGCAGCATAACGGCTTCTCCACGGCTTCTCCACGGCTTCTCCAGACCCTTTCACGTCTGTCACATGTGCTCAGGGTGAACCTGGTCTCATCTGTGAAAAACACAGGGAAGCAGTGGGGGACCTGCCAAATCTGGTGTTCTATGGCAAATGCCAGTCGAGCTCCACGTTGCCGGGCAGTGAGCACAGGGCCCACTAGAGGACGTCGGGCCCTCAGGCCACCCTCATGAAGTCTGTTTCTGATTGTTTGGTCAGCGACATTCACACCAGTGGCCTACTGGAGGTCATTTTGTAGGGCTCTGGAAGTGCTCATCCTGTTCCTCCTTGCACAAATGAGCAGATATCGGTCCTGCTGATGGGTTAAGGACCTTCTATGGCCCTGTCCGGCTCTCCTAAAGTAATTGCCTGTCTCCTGGAATCTCCTCCATGCTCTTGAGACCGTGCTGGGAGACACAGAAAACCTTCTGGCAATGGCACGTATTGATGTGCCATCCTGGAGGAGTTGGACTGCCTGTGCAACCTCTGTAGGGTCCAGGTATCGCCTCAGGCTACCAGTAGTGACACTGCCAAATGCAAAACTAGTCAAAAACAGTCAGATGAGGAGGGAAAAATGTCAGTGGCCTCCACCTGGAAAACCATTCCTGTTTTGGAGGTCGTCTCATTGTTGCCCCTCTAGTGCACCTGTTGTTAATTTCATTAACACCAAAGCAGCTGAAACTGATTAACAACCCCCTTTGCTACTTAACTGACCAGATCAATATCCCAGAAGTTTAATTGATTCGATGCAATACTCTGATTAAAAAGTGTTCCTTTAATTTTTTTTGAGCAGTGTATTATATTCCAAACTCTTTTAAATGTTCAAGAATTTGAACAGCTTTGAGCTGCAACTAATAATTATTTTCATTATTGATTAATATGCTAATCATTTTCTTGATCCACCAATTCATTTTTTTGGTCTATAAAACATCAGAATACTTTTTTTTTTAAAAGCCGACCACAATTTCTGAGGGCATAAAATGATGTAACTCAATGTCTTTTTTTGTCTGACGATGAGTCCAAAACACAAAGTTATTCCATTTATAATAATGTTAGAAAAGGGGAAGGCAGCAAATTCTCACACATGAGAACAAGGATGCTTGATAAATGATTTAAACCATTCATTGATTATTGATTTCCAGAACTTGCATATAGTAGCTTTAATTGTAACCACACTCTTTTTCTAATCTCAACCAATTGCTGTAGTTCCCTAACCCTAGCCACACATTCCCCATTGTTTATTTGAAATAACCAAGCTCTTTCCCTAATCATAACCACACCTCACTTGCTGTGCATAGCTATTGTAGAAAGCGAGAATTTAGAAAAAATGTTGGAACTGGATGGGGAAAAAAATGCGTTTTTCATTGCTTTGAAGACTACAAATTAAATCTCTTTCACCTCCATTTTACTTGGGTGGCAGAAATCTCAGACACGCACACATCAAAATGAATGAAATGAAGGATAGCTATAAACCAGTGTAATTATCATTGGAGAAAAGTGTGAAAAGAAAAGAAAATGCCTAAATCAAGACAGAATATTTCTGATCTGAGAATAATTAAACTGACATTGCAGCGAATTTCAGATACACGACGTGACATGAGTAATTTTATAGACTGGGTGGAGCAGTGGTTGAATCACAGAAAGAGGGACTGCTGACCCTGTCTATATGTAGTTGTCATGTCTTCCCCTTTGTCTACAGATATTCTCAGCAGATCTTGGGAGATCTTACTGTAGAAGCAGTAAATTGAACAAATGAACTTGGACAAGCTTGCTTGCCTTTGACTCACTACTTCTGGATATCCTCTCCCTTTGATCACATGGGTTTCTGCCTGTTTCATCCCACGTTCAACAAACATACAATCGTAGCGGCTGGAGACTAAATTGCCTGTTGGTACAAATGCGAATGTGGACCCCAGCAAGCCTCACTGTCACTGAGGCTAATTGGAATCCAAATATAGAATAATAAACCTGCACTTTGCCCACACTACTGGTCGTCATGGTTATACCTCCTCGGGGACGAGTTTGAATGCCAACACCAGTCAGACTCATAGCGACGCTGTTTTTTTTTTTTGTTTTTTTTTTCCTGTGTTTGAGTTTGCCTGTGTGTTTCTGGCTTGTCAGTGAGGAACATCAGCAGTCGTAACAGGCGGTCCCTGTGGAGGGCAGACTGACAGGTAGGTAATGATCAAAGAGGCCGTTTTCTGTGTTTCATGTTGGGCTCAGAGAGAGACACATCTGTACTGCTGGTGCCTCTGCTTTTTAATGGGCTTGGGTTGCAGATAGCACTCACTCATATCAGACGCGTGCACACACAGACACACACGCACACACCCACAAACAGTACATGTGCATGCATACACTAAGAGCACAAACTAAACTTGAGTCGTTTTGAGACTCCCCACATTAACAGCTACTAACACATTTCTCAGATTCAGCCTCACTCTCCCCGTGCCTTATTTTAACTCACTGAACCCCTGCCGCCTGCACACCGACTCTCAGTCATCTCAAACTGTCATCTGAACTGTATCGCACATCCATAAAATATTAACCTGAAGGGGAAACACAAGCAAAGCCATCCAGTCTGTCTCCAATTTGACCCCTCCTCCCTCCCTCCCTCCCTCCCTCCCTCCCTCCCTCAGTAAGCAGGACTATCTCTCTGACTCAGGTGCCAGGCCTCTCACAGATATCTTACCCTCAATCTTGTGTCTACAGTTGCCAGTGGCTATGTGGACAGGTTTGCACTCTGCTCTGCCCTGTTCAGCCTTCCAGTTTCTGTTTAATCAATTGGAGCAATTCAGATTGTATTTGAGAGAGGCCAAATCTCATCTCAGGTTGAATGTTGTTGGAAATGAAGTGCATCCTTGAGGATGGGTGTAAAAACAGCCTCACTTTATCTGTAAGATTAAAACTTCAGGGTCAAGGTAATCTGTCTTAATGAAACTGTCAAGTAATCCGAGAATCTGTGAACTCTGTGTGTCACACCGGTGTTTTGGGCACTCAATTGTGTGTATTTGTGTATTTTGGCTGACTGAATTTATACAGGATTTTTAAAGGACTGTTTTGCAGACTAGAAGGTTATATATTCACTATGTGAGGTAAATTAACTAGCAATTAACCAAGGTTAAGGTTATGTCATACCCAATCAAATGAAACTACTCAAAGCAGGTAGGGGAAGAATGAAGAGCTGATTCAATCATCTATAACAGCTACTCCTTTACGCATTCCTAGGCTTGATCTTTTAGCCCTCTTAATTTTGCAGGAGCATTGTCCCCCCCCCCCCCATTTCATTTGTACAGGAGATTTTATTTATTTGCAGGACTCACACCTTTGTGCCACCATCTCTGGCAGTAGTCTGACAAGACTCAATAGGCCTTTTCTTGACACAGACTTCATGTGAAGTAGTTTGTACAAATGATGATTTACTAAAACATCAACCTGAGACCTTCCCTTGCAAGTAAGTGGGCAATCGCACAATACAATCATTGCTTTTCATTGATTTTTGCTGAAATTGAAGCTATTCTGGAAACAAAATTCTTTTAAACCTTACCCACAATCATTTAGACTTAGAAGCAAAAATAAGTCACACAATTGCTAAATCATGCTTGATTTGATTCTGTCAAAAGCCCCTTTGACATCCAGTTTTCTTTCATGGTAGTTTTAAGGTTGGGAAATCCTTCTTATTCCACATATGTCTGACAATATGACATACTGTAAATCTTTGTCAGCTTTTTCCAACTCTTTATTGGAGTGTTATGATTTTCAAATATTGAAATGTTTAAAACCCAATATTCCATATCTTTTATGGCTGCACCATTCTATCAATTGGAAATATTCTAGTTTATTTTATGAATTGGAAAAATGATTGTTTTTGTTTTTTTTAATCTTTTTTATTAATATGTGTTTCTTCCACTTGCATTTGGCACGTACTGTACACCAAACAGCCACATTAACAACATTAAAACCCAGAACTGGTTTTTATCCTCCTATTGAGGAATATACATCATTGGTTTGACTATGTACTGTAACGGACCAAAAGGAGATATACTACTCCTAATACTTTGTTTAAAAGTGCAAATCGTTTTTAAGAAATGAAAAAAAGAAATATTCTAGATGTTTTATGCACCAATTTTATGGACATTTCCCCCAAATTCAGCCTGACGCACATACAGTATTTGGTACAGTTTCTTTAGAAACTTTAGGATCCACATTAACATTGTTTTGCTGCATGTGGCACGAGTTTGTATTCACTCTCCTGATGGTGGGATAGTGGGATTTGAAAAGGTTGGATAATTTAAACATCCCCATATAGTTTGATCATTGGCTTGATGTGTCTGGTTGAGCTCCTTCCAATTTCAGTTGAGTTAAAAATCTATGCAAGGCTAATTGCTTGCGATTTTCATTTGGTCATAACAATTTTAGAAGTTCATTGTATGTCACACTGTGTGAGATGCGTCTTATAAAGTCTTGGTTGCGCTCTCTGTCTATATGATGTCAGTTTCGAGGCATTATACATGAAGTGATGACTGCGTAATGAATCGTAGTGTTACAGTACAATGTAAATAGGAAAAAACAGATGCAAGCATTGGAGGTGATTTGTGAAGCTGATTGCAGCCAGGTAAGAAAGAAGATCTTGCAAAGTGAGTTTGAAGTAAATGTTTTTTAACAGTAGCATTATGCTAGCTCGCCTGTAATCCAAGTCAATTCATGTCTTATTCTGACACTGGTTGGATTTTCACTGCTTCCTCTCCTTTTATAGAACAAATGAATGATCAATTAATCCAGAAAATAACCATTAAGTTAATCAACAATGAAAATAGTCAGAAGTTGCAGCCCTACTTCAGAATTAAATCTTGTATTAAATCTTGAAAACTGAGCTCACAAGATGTTATCTATGAGATTCTAATTACTTGCAGTTTAAGACACTGTTGACTCAAAATGGTTTATTACCGATATTGACTAAGTAGGAGTTATTTTGTCAATTATCTATATTATATGTATCTATATTTTTATTTCAAGTCACCTAAATCTGCAGTAGAACTGTTGCCTACTGTCCTGAGCCTGCCTTTGTCTTCCAGAAAGGGCTTGTCAACAAATGCCAGTGAACTCAAGGCTGACCCTTTTTTTACACACCCAAGGCTGGCAGCTGAGCCCTCTGAAAACTAACAGAATCTCTGAAAGGGGAGAGGGGATGCGTAGCTGGCAAGCATGGAAAGCTTCAAATGATTGATAGCCATTTGTTTTGCCTGCTTAATACAACATAAACTCCCCAGCGATTCATCACCAGAGTGAGAGTTTTTCACGGTGCCTCTGCGAAGCCCAGTAAAAATAATTCATTTTCTCTGAGCTACAATCCAGGCACTAATGTTAAATATTCATGCGGGTCCAGTCTAAATGATGTGGCTATTGGCACGCAGTTAGAGCACACTCTGTGGAAGGGAAGAAATGTCAAGCTGTGAATAAATGAAAGCAGTGAAGTCATATATTACCCTGCCATTGTGAATTTACTATAGTTGCCGTTTTGTACGGCCACTTCAAACAGATCTCTTTTATAATCAATACACTCCGTAAAACATCGAGCATATTGCCACGTCGGCAATAATCTGAATTTGTGTTTGTTCATCTTTATTCTCTCTTTGTTTTTGTTGCCTAATTTGTGCCACACGAATGTTGACATAGGATTTTGTGCTATTTCTGTTGTAATGTTCGACATGTTCAGTGAAACAGACTATCAAAGTCCCTAGGTTGACTCTCTTCAAAGATGTCAATGCACTGCGAGCGCCTCTTGTCACATGCGATCAATATGGCTTGTGCCTATGCAGCTGTTACGGTTTGATTCGTATTGACTGCCACATCAGTCAACTGCATTCATTTCTGAAACGTTTTCACTGCACGGCATGCTGATACAGAGAAGCCGTTGTCATGGTTTCACAGAAATTGTTTTGAGGTCATCTTCTGCCATGATATCAGTAAACACAGTGGAGGGAAAGGGCAAAATACAGTATAATAGAACTTACTGGGTTTAGTATCCATTTAGAGGAACTCATTGTCCACTATGCATCATTTGGATGGTATGGGAATATTAAATGGCCTCATATTATCAGACACATACACACACACGTGCACACACATGCATCCTTCGCTCACATTCACACACATTTCCTTCTGCAGTCTCTGACTAATGAGGCCTAGGGCTGGAGATGGTTCCATCAAGGAACTTCCCCCTCTTTCTCTCTCTAACACACACACACACACACACTCTTTCTCCCTCTCTCCTCTCTCAAGCGCGCACCTGATTGATAGCAGTGATTTGACTGAGAAAAGGGAAATGGGAAATTGAAAAATGGTTGAAGAAGATTGGAAACAACGTGCTGATTATAAACTCTGTGAGGAGACAAAAGGCCTTCCCTCTGCCTTTTCTCTTAGCACTGAGGTAGCAGGTGTGTGTCTGACAGGTGCCTGATTGAGGCGCACAAAAGACATTACAACTCCAAACAAATGGACGTGTTTAGCATCCCTGGATGCAGTCAACGTTTTAGGCTGATAGATGTGATTATGAGTATATGAGCAGAGGCAGCCAGAGAACGGTCACAGGTGTTAGGCAGAGTAGAGCAAAGAGCAGCTATGTTATTGTTGTGATGATGATAATCCATCCATACAATTAATGGTATGTCATCGCCAAGGTCATCAGCCTTGGGGGATGTATTTAATATGTCTCATATTGTAATAATAGAGAGAGACGGATACGCGGGAGGTGTGAGACCACACAGATTTATCATCATGAAAAAAAAAGCGAGTGTGAAAATGAGAACAACAATCGTTGTGTTGTAAATTCTCTGATTTACAAAATAACCGCAATTACCTCGATGCCATCCCCATTTATTTTGGTCTTTTTATGTTTATGTTCCAATGTTTCAGGATAAAACAAAAAAACAGCAGTACTTTTATAACAGTGGCATAAATTAGACACTACCTACTTGTGAAAAGGCTTTGTGTATTCCATAAATGAGGGAGTGTCTTGGCTGAGTCCCCAGTGGTTTAATATTCTCTGAGAGCTTCCAGACAGTGAGTGGTGGTGCAGCAGCTGTCTCTTGACCCTGCCGGACCCCCACTTACCCCTCTGACCACCTCCTTTCCACTGGGCAGGCTGTGGCGATGACAAGCCTGTCAGAAGCCTCTCCTAATGTCCTAATTACCTCTCTCTCTTACCCACTCACACACACACACACAGAAACACACAGAAACGCTTGTGCAGATGTACGCACATGCATAGTGAGTCAGCAGATATGCTGGCAGACAAGCTAGAAAGCACACACTCACAAACACACCATTAATTCTGTGAACATTGCTCATGTGAGTTTTGCTGGCAAGAGACCATAGTATATGAGAGGCATTACTGCGTCTCCAGAATAGCAAAAAATTCCTCCCTCAAGACTCTTTTGAGGCTTTGATTTGTATCGTTCTGCGTGTGTTTTGATCCGCGCAGAATCAGAGCTTCAGTTTCTTTCCTGTGGTAACAAACGCAGCACTCCTGCCGCAACTTTCTTTTAAAAACTGAGACCGGGGCTGAAAAGAGGCTTCATAGTGCCTGCTGCCTCTGAGGAGAAAACAGAAGAAAAAAAAAAGATGCAGCGTCACCCGAAATAGACAATCTGAATGAGATGTGATGTGTCACTTTGCCAGGGGTTAAGCTTTGCCTCTGCTTTGAGCAAGAATCTTTTTCTCTGCTGAATGGTTTTGGGTGCAGAGCACACTGTCGCCGTTATACTTAAGTCCATGCTCAGTCAACCAGTCTTGTTAAGATAACAGAGTGGATGATTGTGCCTAGTAGGAAAAAGGAAATCATTGTACCTCCCAGCGAATTCAGTTTGTTTGTGATTTATAGACCTCTGAAGTTGCTGCATTTGTCAAAATCAGCATAACTTAAAAGTGTGTTACTATTATACTTTTCCTGCTTCATATTATGTTGATTTGAGACATCCTGCCTAGTAGAAGAGTCTTGTTTCATTATGTCAAATGACCTTTTGATAGATGCGTGACTGTGATATTAAACAGCCACTGTCGTTTTTTTTAAATTTCACTTTTACTTTTTGCATTTTGATGCTGTTTTATTGGTAACAGGGAGAGCTTGGTGTCTTTCATGTGAGGCTGTGTTGAGCAGCCGCCTGGCATCTACAGTCATCAGAAATGTTTTAGCGCTCTCTTTTTTCTTGACATGACTGTGGGAGACAAACACTACCTGAGATGTGCAGAGTTGTCATCAAAGCAGCTGGTGGCTGTTTGCAGTTTTTTGTTTTGTTTTTTTGCAGCTGCAGAGACATTTTGTGTGTGGTGACGAGACCAAGGCACTTACACCAATGAGACTACACACATTTTTTTGTTTTTCAAAGATGTTACTGATGATGAAATGTCTTAATTTTAGCCTTTTATTCATACGGACATCCATCTATTGTTACTTATGTGCCATTGTAGATACCCATAGCACTTTACTAAGAGGTGATGGGCACCAAAATCAATATAATGTATCTGCTTTTTATCTTCCAGCGTTTCTGGAGGATTATCCCTTAATCGCTCAATGTAAAAGCTGGCTTCAAATACAGGCGTCCCGGCTTTTCATGAAAAACACAAACATTACAGTCATAGATTGGATATTTACAAAGCATATTCAATCAACAGTGAGTGAGCAATTAACCACCTCTGTAGGAATATTTGCAAAATCTCCTCTTCATCACAAGTTATCAAACAGGAACATGTTTTGCATCTCTGTAAGCATACCTGATAAATATGTTTTGGTCGACTCTGGGGAGAATTAATCGGAATATTCCCAGTGTTGTTTACATGTGAGCGTTTTCTGATATTTCGCTGACAGGTTGGGATGGATGAAGCTGTACCTGAGAGCTGATAATAAAAGAAGCGGGTCAAATGTGTAAATAAAACACAACTTGCTGTTTTTTAAGAATGCACAAGACAGCAGTTTTTACTTTAAAATGAGACCACCCTTCAGAGGCTGTATAAATGCACAATCTGTTACAATTTAATTCTTCAATAATAAGCGTGAAAACTCATTTTTAAATATTTCATTTAAAAAAATTAACTGTCCTCTTGCGTCTAGCTTTCAATAATATTATGCAGTTTTCATTGTTGGGTGGGGTTTTCTCAGTTGTCAAGGATATGGATTTGTTGATGTGCAACATCAGTAGCTGCTCTTATGTAATCCAAAGTACTTTTAAGACTTCTAGTTATTGGTGGCTTAAAGTTAAGCAATACCACCTCAAGGTCCACCCACTGGCTGTTTCCGTGGATTTCAACTGTATAATAGTTCATCGTCATATGATGTAGGGCTTCTGCTAATTACTACAGTGGCCCCTACGGGCAAAGCAGATTCAAGAGTGAAAGCACAAACCTTCAGGAAAACATGCTCCAAATCGAGAAAGGCAACAAATAAAACAAAATACATACAAATAGGGAAAACACATGCAACAAGAATTGCTACACTAGAAGTTCTCTGGGACACTAGGGTGAGGGATTTTCATTTCATTCTGTTTCATTCAGTTAGATTTCGAACATCATCAGTTTATCTAAATAATGCATGTTTTGCGAATTTGCTTCCGACGTTTTCTGAGATTTGAGGACCCACCTGCTGGGTGAGACCAGCAGTCATCTCAATAGCTCGCAGGCCGGCTGCCGAGATGACTGGCCAGTCAATGTCCGCAGTCATCCCAGGGTGAAGAGAGTCAAGCCCTTGGGAAAAACTTCTGGCTTTGTTGTCAGTATCCTTTTGAATGAGTTGAAATATAATATTTGTTGCAGCCAGTTTGTCTGAAGGTAAAGCCTAATACATAATCAATACATTTTTTATTGGTCAATTTAACAACAGCACTGCCTCTGTGGATTTTGGGACTCATTCAGGGAGATATAACCACATATAAATAAATATATATTAACAAAAACAGACAGAGGCAGGGCAGTCTTTATTAAATTTTGCTTGATTTTTAAAAAAAAATGTACATTACAGAGTAGATAACAGGTGTATCTTTTACTACACCCCCTGTTTTTTCCCCCCTAGTGTCCCAGAGTACTTCAGGGTAGCAATTCTTGTTGCATGCATTTTCCCTATTTGTAGGTGTTTCGGTATGTGATGCATTGCTGGATTTGGAGTGTTTGGAGTTTGGCCTTTTGTCATGAGTATGGACATGCTGACACGTTAAAATTGTATCTGCTGAAAAGACTGCGTGATGAGGCTGAGGTTGAAAGCTCCACGTCATTAGGATTGTTTTGTCAAATCTTCAATTCTAGTTCGTATATGTGAAGGGCCTGTCATATATATATATATATATATATATATATATATATGTGTGTGTGTGTGTTTATGCATATATGTGTGTGTGTATATATGTATGTGTGTATATATGTGTATATATGTATGTGTGTATATATGTGTATATATGTATGTGTGTATATATGTGTATGTGTGTATGTGTGTGTGTATATGCGTATATTTGTATGTATATGTATATATATGTGTATGTATATATGCGTATATGTGTATTTGTATGTATATGCGTATATGTATGTGTGTATGTGTATATATGTATATGTGTGTGTGTGTGTGTGTGTGTGTGTGTGTGTGTGTGTGTGTGTGTGTGTGTGTGTGTGTGTGTGTGTGTGTGTGTATATGTGTGTGTGTGTGTGTGTGTGTGTGTGTATATATGTGTGTGTGTGTGTGTGTGTATATGTGTGTGTGTGTGTGTGTGTATATGTGTGTGTGTGTGTGTGTGTGTATATATGTGTGTGTGTGTGTGTGTGTGTGTGTGTATGTATGTATGTGGGTAAAATAGAAACTCTTTAAGGTGGATTTGAAAATTATTATCTCTGATAACAAAGACTAGGACAGCTGAAACTCTTTGATCGGATTCTTTTGTGAAAATCCCGACCTCAAAAGTCATCCATGTTTATTCGGTCTGCTCTGCAGGAGCTCACGTCTCCATCTGATTTCATTGAAGAGAAAAAGTTTGAAGCCCACCTCTGATCCTTCTAATTAAATAAAAACACAGTGGGCTACACACAGTAAGACAGCATCGCTCCACATGCACACTCATGACAGTAACCAGTGTGGATCTCTATGGGGAGCTACAGAGTTCCAGCATCCAACTCTGTTGTGTCCTCTTATGCAGTGCGATCACACACTAGGTTGACATGCAACACGCTGCAGATCATGAGCATAAATAAGCAAGGGAATGTTTTACCTGAAAGGAAGAACATTAATTCAAAGGCATCGCACTAGTACTGAGAAGAAATGTTGTCTCATTAGTGTTACCCCACTGCTTTTACTGAGCACCAAGAGAGAGAGAGAGAGAGAGAGAGAGAGAGAGAGAGAGAGAGAGAGGCTATGTGCCACTCTTACCACAGACATCCAGTCTCCAGAGATGTGAGTTTGCCTCAGCAATGAAGAAATAGTGCAGATTATTATGGAATCATTGGGGTGGCAATGGGTTGAACACAGATGCCGGAATACCAGAGCACTTAGAACCTCACTTCTTATAGACAGCGTAATGTAGTGGAAGAATATGCCCTTTCAGAAGCTCACAATGAGCATGTTTCCAGCAAGAAATGTAGCATCACTGTAGGTGGAGAGTGAGAAATGCTCCACTTTCCTGTTTCCGAACATAATGCTGCTTATTGTGTGGAACGGGAAAATGAGATTTGGATGAAAAAGAGAAGAGGTGAGGAGACAAGGACAGACATGATTTGGAGGACAGCAGGCTTGACTGCTCTCATCCCGCATGATTGACAGATTGGTGCAACGGCTGCACTCGCACGAATGCCATCACACGCATTTCCCCAGAAATCTGTCTATCAGCACTGTCTAAGCGGAGCGACAGCCATGACATCTAATCACAGGTGAGCTGGCACCTCATAACTTCTACCTAATGTGCTGCAGGTACGGAGGAGAGAAGGGGAGCACGGCAGACATACCACCGCCGCCACAAAAGCTATTTATAGCCTCTTCAGAGGCCACCAACAGGAAGTGGATCATACTGAAGGGTTAGGGGAGGTGTCACCACACTATATCACAAGTCGCTCTGTTTAGATATAGGCCTCTGTTGACAAGATTAAACACTAAGATGCCCCAGTATCCGGGTGATACTTCTTTCTGGGTTACACTCCTGACAAAGTAACGTAAAATGAGGGCAGATACACTACACGTACCAGATGATAATGAGTCATTTACATAATGTTGCTACAACGTTATAATTACCTGGCAATTAAAGCAGCTCAAAAGCCTCATTATGGGCTGTCCTGAGGGCTGGTTGGACTGAGATGCATACAGTGGGCTCATTCAAGCTCAAATTTGAGTCTGGCTATCAGCCTCTATCACTTTTGGTCTCTTTTTGCTCAAATCACTTCCAGCTTGAGCAGAATGGCCCCAGAAGCCTGATTATATTGAATTATCACATATGAAAGATAAAGTTTTGACTGACACTTTAAGTTTAAAAGACGCAGAGGCTTAAGCCAATGAAATATTGCAGCAGTCTCCTGGACATTGTTCAAAAGTTGTTTCCCATCGTGTGTGATTTGTCACTCATACTTTTTTGTCCTGTGGGAATTGCTGACACACTGAAAATGCACAAAGGAGTGTAACAAGGACATGTGTCATACCTTGCACTCTTATTATGCCCGGCAATGACAAGTGAGACAAGCAGTCACTTCAACATGCTGTACGCTCGGAAATGAAGCTCATATTCCTCACAACCCGAGTACAGAGGCCCCAAAGCCTGTGTGAAATGTCAATATAAAAAGATGGTGTATGAAATATAAAAATGTAGTTTTGCCTAGCAGAGGGCAGGGGGGGGAGGTGTGTGTGTGAGAATTTGGGGAAGGGGGGGGGGGTTGTTTATGAATAGCAGACAATGAATGATGGAAGCTCTCCCGAGGGTACAGTCCCTGAGCACTGCTGAAGGGACTTGGGAACACGCCAGTCTCCCATGCCCTGTGAGATGCCAGTTTGGGTGGGCACCGTTCCGAATGGTTGCTCTCTTCTCCAGGATACACCGCGGGTCCCAGGGGAGCGTCTCCAGGCAGTGGCTGCTCCATAACGGGGCTGGCTGGAATCTCAATCAGGAACATGAGAGGGAGAAAACAAAGTCCACATATTCCCTCAGTTCTTCCATATTAATATAACACTCAGGGAAAATGGATGAAGGAAGAAAAATGGCTCATTATGTTGGGATTGTACACACCCGTGGAAAAACAGAATGGCTGGATTGTAAAAATTGCTCATTATGATGCCTTTTCTGTATATTTCTTAATTGGAGTTAAATTACAAAAATACCGCCTCACTTTTTTCACATTTTGTCATGTTGCAGCCTTATGCTAAAAATCGTTCAAATTAATTTTTTCCCTCATCAATCTACATTCAATACCCCACAATGTATAAGCGATAACATTTTTAGAAATTTTTGCAAAAGGAAAAAACTGAAATAACTGAAATATCTCATTGACATAAGTATTCAGAAACTTTGCTATGACACTTGAAATTTACCTCAGGTCTTTGAGATGTTTCCACACCTTGATTGGAGTCCACCTGCGGTAAATTCAACTGATTGGAAATCATTTGGAAAGGCACGCATCTGTCTATATAAGATCTAACAGCTGACAGCGCATATCAGAGCAATACCCATCGCCAAAAGCCCAATACCAACCCAACGGTGAAGCGTGGTGGTGGCGGCAGCATCATGCTGTGGGGGTGCCTGGAGTGACCTGAAACTGGCTGTCAACTGATGGTCCCCATCCAGCCTGACAGAGCTTGAGAGGATCTGCAAAGAACGGCAGCAAATCCCCAAAATTCAGGTGTGCAAAGCTTGTCGCATCACACCCGAGAAGACTTGTGGCTGTAATCACTGCCAAAGGTGCTTCAACTAAGTCCTGAGTAAAGGGTCTGAATACTTATGTCAATATGATATTTCAGTTTTTATTTTTTAATAAATTAGAAAAAAATGGATTTAAGTGATTTAACATAACAAAATGTGAAAAAAGTGAAGAGGGTCTGTATGCTTTCTGAATGCACTGTCACATATGGAGCTATAATTTAATGAATTTTACCACACCTATTTAGAAATTATGAGTAATTTTTTTTTTTTTTGGTTAACAGTGGAATATGGCTCTCTGCTTGCATCCTGTCTGCTCACAACCTGTCTGTTTTCTTCTCTTTTGTTCCTATTCGCCTGCACTGCAACAGGAGCTGCCGAAACTGTGACAGGTACTGGTTCTTTTTTGCTACCTGCTGTTCATTTGGACTTGCTTGCTTCTGTCTGTGTCTGTTGACTGGCTGTCCATCGCAGTCTGTTCATCTGTGCATATTTACATGAATGGTTGGTTTTGTTGGTATTTTCTTTTCAGGAAGGAGGAGAGACATGCACTCACAATGCCAATCCATTCTTTTTTATTCTTAATTCTCAAATCAGCATTTCGCCACACATAATGAAACATTTCAAATTTCTGTCCAGGCTACTTGGTTGCCACTTTAGTTTGTTGGTTGTTTTGACACATTTCCACGCCTTAAAATTTCACTATGCATTCATTAGAAGGATTTAAGGTTACTCACAAAACCTCAGATCTTCGGGTAGACAGCAATTTAAAAAAAATATATATAATGGTCACAAAGGCCGTAGCCTATTGAGCCAAATTAACAACAAGGAAACCTCCTTCCTTCAATAACTACTGAGGTCTACATTACAATACTAGGGACGTGGATTCTACCATTTTAATCACACGAACTGCAAAAATAAACAGAACTGGTTATAACTGTCTCTCATAATGAAAACAAGACCAGTCTACAGTCTTGCGAGCAGCTCTGTGAGGCTGTACTTAGGTACAGCTCTGCTTTGAGCCAAATGCTAATGTATCGGACAAATTAATGTACAGACATGAATTTCTGTACATTAATTGTATAGAAATCCATCCAATAGTTACTAAGATGTTTGAACGGCAACCATGTGGTGGACTGATCAACTGCTGGGTTGACAGAATGACTAAAAACTATTCACTAAACAATTATTCTCATATAAAATTACAAATAACAGTATAACCTGTATACATTATATTCAAATATTTGAGCCTTTCAGCACAAATTGTCTTCTTCAGGAACATGAGTTGTGAGTGTGCAGCTCTCTTCTCCTTTCTCTGATGTCTAGCTGCAAACTAGCACCTCAGTAAAACAGGTGTACTAACCCTTTAGTTCTTTGTGTTCTTTCTAACATCGTTTGAGGTTAAAAAAAAAAAAAATCATTACGTGGTTTTAGCTGGTATTAACAAAGCCAAATTAGCCAAAAGCAAAGACATAAGAATCACATTACAGATACTGGTAACACCTTCTAATAAATGACCAGTGTGCAGAACAAACTCATCTTTCTTGTCTAGGTGCAAAGTCCAAAAAACTGCAGTCTATTTTGGGTTACAAGGTTGTAAAAACATCCCTTAAGCTGTTTTTCATGCTTTTTATTTGGTAATAACTGTGTTATAAATGTTGGTGATCCATTAATTAATGTTCAACCGAGTAATTCATTTGTTAAAACATCACTTTTGGTCCAGACCCTCTGCAGCCTTTTTCTGGAAGGGACATGAACTTCATTCAAAGGGATTTTTCATAACCTTCACAACCTTGTTAATGGCTTAAAACTGATCTATAAAGCTTTAGTTAGCATTTCATCAACCATTACTAAAGCCATTAATGATGAGTTATAAACATTTTATTAAAAGTGCCCCTTTAGAAAGTGGTATCCAGTCATTACAGTATATCAATCATTTCATTTATATCAAAATAACACCTTGTAATGTTTCACTCGGTTAAAGAAGAGAGCATGTTTTTCTCAGGTTGAATATCCTTATTTTTAGTCCTGTTGTAACATCATTATACACATGGGAACATAGGGCTTCTAAGAGATCATATCTTTGGTTTAAAAAAAAAAAAATAGAAAGATGGTCAAATTAGTGGGTTTGAAATTTTTGAAACCTTCCCATGCAAAGGGTCTTCGAGAAATGGCACAGCGCTAATTATACCCTGAGACAGAAGCCTTCTCACTTGTGAACATCCTTAAAACAGCATTTCATCATACGGATCAGGGCTTAATGATTGAGCGGGATAAAGACACAGAGCAGTGAAAAGACATCATCAGAGAAGGAGAGAGAGAAACTGTTATTGTTAATGACTGTCTATAGTCCTGGTTGTTCCTTGAAAGGACATGATTGCTGTAGACAGCGGTGACTCAAGGGAGAGGAATTGGGGGCTTGCCGTCCTGCTTTTTGCTGCCCCTTTCATGTCTCTTGCTGTGAAAACAAGAGAGAGAAGTTCAAAGAGACAGCCAACTTGATTCAAAAGGTCCCCGTCTCCAAACTTCTGTTGGAGGAGCTAGTCTGCTAATATTTCCTGATTTCATCAACTTTTGTTAAAATTGGTTGGCTGATGAGCCGGGCCTTCCATGCCAGACACTTGATGCCAGATTGTACTTCGCTTATCAGAGAGCGCAGAGATTTTTTGAAGGATTGTAATTCCCTCTGACTGTTTCGTTCAGTATGTTGTGATGCAGGAACAGGAGGGCAGCCATGTGTAGAGATACAGGCACTTTACTCTTACAGACAGCTGCTGGAATGAGTGTGAATTTATCAGCCAGTCATCTGTGCCATGCCTCTGCCCACTCCCCCTCCATCCCCACCCACTACCCAGAATTAATGACTGCCTCTCCTCATTTGCACCCAATCATGACCAGGATGCCGAGGCAATTGAAAATGTTTACTCCAATTGCGAAAACCCTCCATGTTCCACAAAGTGGTCTGTTTTCACTTTGATGGGATTGCTAATCACAGCGACGTTATTTATGTGTGTTTTGAATTGGAGATGAGCCTAGGCTAGGATATTGGAGGGGGACCAACCTTGCTTGGGGCTGCTAAACCTTATGGAGAATTTATCTATTTTATTCCCTTTCTCTCAGTCCAACAGATTGGGAGCAGAGTAACCTTGCTTTGAGGCTGCTCTATGTTGCTGGTTTGACTGCCAAATATATTACTTTAACAGCGATGAAATAAAATAGACATCAAAACACTTCACATAGCTTTCCCCTTATCTTCTGCAGCGTTTAATGCATGTACAGAGGAGCTCTGGCACACTTAATATCATTACAGACTTAAACATTTCGGCTCTCCACATGAAGATTATTTTTTGATTTGATGCACACGATTATCTCTCACTTTGTTTATGTTTTTACTTTAAATTGTAAACAGCTTATGTAGCTTGAAAGTAACTAATGGCTCACTTTATTCTTTCCTTAATTCATTCAGTAATTCAGTGGTTCCCAACCCAGTACTAGGCTACGTTGCTAAAGGGGCCATGAGAAAATGATATGATTCGGGAGGAAACGTTGATCTTTTACTATATGACTTTAAAGGCCGTTATTAAAGCCTATTATATATTGTTTGCACATTAATAGCTTAGCACCATATGTCTAAAGTATATTTATGTGTATCATTCATCATCAATCCTGTCAAGCCCACAAGAATACGATACTGATTTTGAAGTGAAGTATATCATGGGAGCCAACCCAGAATTACATCCACTCTGTACCTCAAGATTTATGTTCAATGCCAGTGTTTCACACCACTGCAGGAAATATTGTGCCCTGTATGTTAGCAAAGCGGAAGAAAAGGGTGTGGAATGGGTGTGTCTCAAGTCTGATTTTCATCTCCTGTCATAGACCGGCAATTAATGTTCAATTTTTTATGAACTGTAACCACAGTCTTTCCCCAACCTTAACCAAACCTTAAAGTAATAGTTTGACAGATTGGGAAATATGCTTATTTACTTTCTTCCTGTGAGTAAGATGAGAAGATTGATACCACTCTCATGCCTCTATGGTAAATATGTAGCTAGAGCCAGCAGCTGGTTAGCTTAGCTAGCCTGGCTCCGCCCATAGGTATCAAAATCTGCCTGCCAGCATCTCTAAAGCTCTTTCATTAACACATTACATCTTTAACATGTACAAACAACAAAGTGTGAAAAAGGAACACTCCGGTCAACAAATGGTCTGACACATAACTCCCAGTAAAATCGCAAATTGTCATTTTTCCACTAAGCTAAGATAAATGGCTGCTGTCTGTAGCCTGATATTTAATGGACGAAGAGGAGAGTGGTATCAACCTTCTCATCTAACTCTCTGCAAGAAATGTTGCATCACTGCTTTAACCAGTGTCTTTGCCATAACCACAGTCTTTCCCTAACCTTAACCATACGGTAGTTGCCCCTGCACAATATTGTAGAAAGGGGGAAACAAGTTGGCATTGGATGTATTCTGGGGATTTCCAGACTCACTCGGTATCAGTGTTCTTGTCTGCCAATTGGTTTGTCAGAACGTGAAGTCCTTCATCACTCATTTACCTTTACAATCTCGATGATAGTTTGAGAGTATCTACAGACGAGGTAGACAAGATAAAAGGTCTAGTATCCTTTTATCTTGTGTCACAGTATCCAAACATTTGACCTTTGCTGTTAAATTGAAACTGTCAGTATAAAAAAATTTGCAAAAAAGCTTGAGAACTCCTGCATTTATTTATATACTCTCTCATTTACACACTCATTCATTGTTGTCCTATCTGTCTCTAGTGGCTGTTAGGAGGTATTGGTTTATCTACAGTAAACACTGAAGAAGAGTCATTCACTATCACCCTCTGCTGTACTCTTTGGTTTGGTTCATGCGTGTGTCCTTTTTCACAATTTAATATTAATATGCGCTGTGTATTTTTTGGATATAATCTGTGTCTATTTTTACCTATTACCTTCCTTTGTTCTGAACCTAAACCCTGGCAGCAGAGTGGAATGAAATGGGTAGTTCATTGCATCAGACAGGTCTGAGGAGCATTTCTCCACAGGAGGTTAATTTCTTATTTCTTGCCGCATTCGCAGAGTTCATTTTGAATCATGTTAGTTTGGCTGTCTGTTCCCATTATCACTATCTGAAAATGCAGGTGTTTTTTTTTTTTTTTTTTTTCCCTCCACTTTGTAAATGTCAGAATGCAATAGAGGTATCCGACAACTTGGGCATGCAAATGTGCTTTTAATGTTTTCTGGGGGCTGTGGCTGAGAGTTTTGTTCCTCCGCTGGTTTGAATCTGAGACATTAAAACATATTCATCATTCTCCTTACGCTTTTTTGACTCCTGCCAGATAAATATAGCACAAGGTGACTTTTGATTCTCTTCCTCTTCCTCTTGGAAGACTGGGAAAACAAAGCCAGGCTTTTTGTGGTGGGGGTTTGGTGTGGCGTGTATGTTACAATGACAAGGTCCAGGTCCTGTCAGTGGCGACAATGCCAGTGTACAGAGAGTGACTCAGATGCTTACAGCACTTTTATTCCTAGAGATACAGAACAGAATATCTGAGCTCACTGAGCACACATTGGTCACATGGAACCTCAGATGGAGGGCTCTGATAAAGCTTAACCATAAACAGCATCCAGCCCGGCTCATCTCTCTCATCTCTCTCTCTGTTCTCCATTTAACTCCCCCCACTCTTCCTACCCTCCTCTGTCCCGCCCATATCTGCCACTTGCCACTTTCTTACACTCTTTCTTTGTATCTTTTTCTTCCCACCCTCTCCTCTCTCCCTACCTTTGTGGGCAGCAGAGTTTACAGCCCATCTGGCACTGACTCACATGGCCCACTCTGAGCTGGGGGAGATCAATAGAGACAAACATTGCACGTGGCTCTTATATTAAAAGGATTAGACAAGGCTGCAAACAGACAATCTACACGGCCTATTCACATATCTTTACACTGTGTATGTGTTGACGTTTGGTCCCTGTAGTAAGAAATATAAATATCCAGACAGGAATGCTTGTCTCCCATTTTGAAATGTCATTCTTCCATCTGTATTTTTTTACCTGTGTTGTGAAGTCGAAGGTCAGAACCTGGCAACTGACAATGTGTCGGTGATCGAGGGGGAAACGGCCACCATCAGCTGCAGAGTGAAGAACAACGACGACTCCGTCATCCAGCTGCTCAACCCCAACAGACAGACCATTTACTTCAAAGATGTTAGACGTAAGTGCTGATGCCTTAAAATGGTCCTCGTACAAAAATTGAGAGAAATCTGTTTTCCCATCACAAAATGACTACATAAAGGTATCATGGCTAAATTGTCTGGGGAAAAAAAGACTTTTTTTCCCCCCCCCAATTATGGCTTCCTGTGTTTTATTCATTTTTCATACAAAGAACATTTCCCTCAGGATTTAAAGGAGAATTTTGACTTTTTTTTTGTTTTGCAATCATGGTCTTGTTAAAGCAGATTCGGCCATCCTTCTTATCCGTAATGAAAATATTTTCCACACCAAGTTATCACCAAAGCTGTATGTTGTAAGGATCAATCCCACTTCATAATTAAATCTACAATATTTGCTGTAGTTGTGCACGTACAACTTCTTAAACTGCAACAAAACAGTCACAATTAAGGACATGTCTTTTTTTCTTAATTAACCATTACCAAAGCCTTTTGTTGTTGGAATGTAATGAAATTAGTTGTTATGTTTATGCCTGACCATAACACTTTTTTCCCTAAACATAACAAGAGATAAAATGATTAGTTGACTAATGGGTTAAGTCATCAGCATAAACATTAACTGCAACTATTTTGGTAATCTATTTCGCTGTTTAAGACATCTTTTAAAAAATCCCCTCCAGAATGTTTTGAGACATTTGAATTACTCTGTTTTGAATAATAGTTTGTGTCTGACACAGTTTTTCCATAGAAAAGTTCAATATTCTTGTAAATAATTGTTAAAAACTACAGCTTTTCCTTCTGTCTTTGCAAAAAATCTAGAATCTATGAATATGCAAATATATTGTATTTAACTACTAGACCCAAAATGTCTCCTACTTCACTGACAAGTCCATTCTCAGTGTATGTACACTGGAGACTGCTAGTTTTCACCTCACACATGTTTAGGTGACAAATTGGACCACAATTGGCTCCAAACTAGTTGCAATGTCACAAAATTTTGCTCATATGTTCACGTCTTAAACTGAGTTTCAGTTGAGCACAGACAAACTTTCTGCTTCAGCAGATTAAATGTGAAAAGTCTTTTAGTGTCAAACTCTGCACATACAACATTCTGCACAGTGAAGCTCCAGATTAAGTAACAAGAGCAAAAGTAAGCAAAAGAAATTATTGAGTGGAGGGGGACTTTATGCTAAATAGATAAATGACTCCATCTTCTCAAATGCGATGATTAGCTGCTTTTCTGTGTCTGTATATTTTTGGGTTTTTAAACGGTTGGTTGGACAAAATGAGGCATTTAAATATGTTACTTTGGGCTCTGTGAAGTTGTAATAGGCATTAATCTGATGTTTATAGACCAAACAAGTAATTGTTTGATAGAGAAAATAATGTGAAAATAAATGATAAGGAAAATGATCATTAGTTATAGCCCTAAACTTAACTTTTCACAAGTCAAACAGGTGGAAATGGCATGGATGATGCTGCACCTCCAAATCCAAATTGTAGTTGAATATTCCTCACATAACTGTATCCACAATATCTAGTCTACACTTCAGATTTGTGCTTATTTTACTACAATGCAATGTACAAGACGAGCTGCTACAACAGTGTCAGTTTTAAATTTCAGGGAATCCTGTACTAAAGGAATCTCTTTGGTTTTAACATTACAGTGAAGGTATCAGATAACACTATAAGATCAGCGCCAGCTTTAGGTTAGATTTTCTGTGCCAATGTGATTCCATCTGTCCTTGACTTTTTGACTCTTTTGCACAAGTCATTAAGCTCAGAGTGCGGCAAGATTAATATGAGATAATTCACAGTGCTACCATAATGGGAATACTTTTGTGTCCTTGTCACTGTTCGATTTTACGATAATCTCTTAGATTAGGATATTGAACATTATGATTATGCATGAGCATATGGGCTACTTCTACTTTGAACCGAGTTTTTTCTCTCTGCTTTTTTACTTGTTTGTATCTGGGATCTGAGCCAAGATCCAAGGTGAATGAGAAACACCCTTCAGTTCAGTCTATATTGCATCCCAGCTGTTATTTCACAAGTCTAGGTAGTGAGACATGTGTTCCATTTTCTCACTTGCGAAGAGCATCAGGGGAGTTTGAGTATACATCTTCGTCATATTTGTTGAAAATACCCAAAGCTGCCTGAGAATATGGCAGAGAAAAATGGATTGATGTAAAGTATAGGTCATGTTGTGCTCTACATCTTAAAAATATTTATTCAGACACCAGGGAGTAGATAGAGATTTGGGATGTTTAGTTTTAGATAAGCAACAGTGAATAATTAGCACTTACATCCTAGTAAAAATCAATATTAGCTCTGCTCTGTTAACGAAATCTTTCCATGAGGTTAAGACAACCTTGTCCTCTTCATTCTTTATTGAGCTTCTCCACGTGGGCCTGTAAACATTTCAGTTTCTCTGCCTTAGTCGATACAGGGTCTTTGACAATTTCGAAACACAAACAGTTTTGTTTATCTACAGTTAGTTCGGAATATACTGTATGTCAGATTTCTGACAGGCGGCCAAAGTGTTGTTGGGCTAGTGCTGTTGCATGTTTGTGCTCCTTGTAATGGGGACTATTGAACCCCATGGCAGCACTATTCTAGGCTCTGTTCCTAAAGGACTGCTAGTTCTGTTGGGACCCCCCTCAGCCAGTGCCATTGTTACCTGTCAACGGGGCCGCTTGACACAGTAGCAGATCTTTGTATACAAGAAAATAAACAGCAGTGACATTGAGACACATCGGGTGCTACAAGAACATCAGGTACAAGCGAAGTAGCAGCCACAGAAAGAGATACGCACACAAATACCAAAATGATAGCAGCTTTACAGTACCAGTGAAGGCTCAATAAACACATTTCTTTTTCAGCAAATAAAGATGAATCATGTCATAGGTATAGAGACTGAGCGAGTCTTGTTAGGATGAGCCATTTATTCTGCTAGATATATGCGAAATGACATGCAATTCGGCAGAGTTGTCATCTGAAATGGGAAGAATGAGCTTTTAGAAGCGAAGGTGGACCTCTAAGGATGGTGATGCATTATCACACCGTTATTCATTCACCTCGTCTTTCCTCAGGAGTTGTCTGACTTTGTGTTACAAAGGTTTACAGGGAGAGTAAGCGATTCTGGAGCAAGACTGTAGACATTTGATTTCAACAGCAAAACAAATCCACCCCTTCCTCAAGTGCTCCTTCAGAAGCACCAACCCCCATATTCATGGAAGTACATTGCCAAGGCAATGACCCAATGGTGGAATCCAGAGTGTCTTATATGATGTGGAAGTGAATACTCTTTCAAATAGCTGAAGCAAAACAAATCTTAGGATATAAACATCATCAAACAAGCGACATGCACACAAACACAGCATCCAAAACACAACTGAGAAAAACTAGCGAGAATTTGTTGTTTTTTTTGTTGTTTTTTTTTGTTGTTGTTTATGGAAGTACAGTGACAGAAGAGAGGAACGTAGGTTTGTAGCTAAGCTAACAAGGAAGGTAACATTACCTTTCATAGCATTTAATATTATACATCAATCTAAATAATCACACTGTGTTAGCGAACTTCTGTTTTTAGGTCTTCGTGACTTTAAAACCCTTCTCACGTTGTACGGACAAATACCATGATATAGAGCAAACAACGAGACAGCAAACTGTTGCTACAGCTGCGGTTGGGAACATGCAGAGAGGACGAGATGGTTTCCCAGAGCCAGCACACCAGCTGGAGACAGTGATACTCACAACTCTCCTGCTACTGTAGCTAACATGGTAATTGGAGTGCACTTATATAGTGCTTTTCTAGTCTTATCAACCACTCTAAGAACTTTCCTATACATACACACACACCAATGATACATCGCAGGAAATCTGGGGTTCAGTATCTCGAAACATCTGAAATGAGGGAGCCGGGGATTGACCCACCGGCCTTCCGGTTAGCGGACGACCTGCTCTACCTCTTGAGCCACAGCCGTTAACATCACACCAATAACATATCTTGGCAAACTAAAAAGTAAACCGAATGTCCGTTGGTAAGTAATTTAACGTCACTGGACACACAAATGTGACACTGGTATCTGATGCTAACTAATCAGTTGGAATTAGCTATGTTAAACATAAGCAAACAGGACAAAACAATACTGACCTATTGGCTCTGTGTAACATAGCAAAGCTAATGTTTACACACCAAGTTAAAGCAGAAACAGGACAACCTCCGCATCTGTCTTCATGCCTTTCTACTCTCTGAGTTCTCTCCACCATTCGAAAGGCTCACCGATGTTAACGCAGCTCTTAGCCCTTGCCCAATCAAATCATTTCTTTTTCATTTTTTGTGCTTCTGGCCTTCTCCTCTTCGGCTGTTTCTCAGCCATCTCTCCTTCTTGACAATGCGATTTTGTTGTGGAGTATACGCTGTTGTCACGCGGCTGCCAGCAGACATTCTTACCGCGCACTCGCCTTAATGTCACTGCCGGTCTCTTGTCTGCAGTCCCACTCAGTCCCATTCAAAACTCCACATGGTCTGGCAGTAACAGCAGGGTAGGCTGCTCCTTCTCCTTCCCCTGCTAATCCTTAAATTGGCAGTATACGTTAGCATGTACCAGATTTACCATCTCACGTTCCCACTGCCCCCTTTCCCCCGTCTCGCTCTTCTCTTCTTCTTTCCCTTGTCCCCTGCACGAGCACAAACGCCTCCTGTTGCTGTTTGGCAGGAATATTGTTGTGTGGCTCGGTCCGAGCCACTTTATTTGTTTCCCATTGACAGAGCCAGGGCTGTTTAGGAACACCGACTTTTTTTTCAGCACATGCACAGAACAGACAGCTAGCAGGCCGTGACGAGATATTCAGTGAATTTGTTTACAGTGAATTGGATTAGAAACACTCTCACTACACCTTTAATGTTTAAAGTGATGTTCTTCCAAAAGCCGTCTCTCCTTTTAGCATTAACCCTGTAGGTTAAAACCCCCTGAAAACCTGTTTTCAAATGTTAAAGCTGGTAAATAATATATTTCATGATAATGATGTATCAACTGACAATGTGAAAATAGTTTGACAGTGTGAAAGGGGTCATTTGTAGTAATGAACCTACAGAAAATTAAGACCCAAATCTGTAGCTCCCCTCTGGTTTACGGAGCTTTATAATGAGTTCGAAGTCATTGTGTAGCTATTCAACCAACAATGCCTGACATGACAATATGAATAGTCATGTGATTGTATAAATATAGTTTAATAAAAATTGCTAGATACATTTTTCCATGTGATCTTTAGAGCTTCAATGAGGGCAATAGCACAAAACAAGCTGAAACTTTCCGTTGATTAATCAGTTACTTGACTAAAAGCAAATTAATCAAGAACAGGTTTACTGATCCATTAATTGTGTACCTTGTTTTTAAAGCAAAAACTTTCAAAGATCCACTGGCCTCAGTTTCTCAAATTTGAAAATGTTCCTGTTTTCTTAGTGTTCTATAAGAGTAAACTGAACACCTTTCTATTTTGAACTGTTGGTCTGACAAAACCAACAATTGAATGTGTCATCTTCAGTCTTTGGAAACTGTGATGGGCTTTTTTCACTATTTTCTGCAATTTTATAGACCAAATTATTGATAAAGAAAGTAATCAGCAAATTAATCACTAATGAAAGTAACTGAGGACACATTTTGGTGAAAATATGCCTAAACACTGACTAATCAGCCAGTTATGAAACTGCTTCATATAAACTAATTCAGAGTCTCAGAAGTGAGGGGTTTCCCTCCCTAGCAGGTGCTTCGACTCTCAAAGTGCATCAGTGTCATTTTTTTCCTTTTGAGGAGAGATTTCCAAAGAGCTCTCAAATTATATCGGGGCCTTGAGGTTTCGTGTTGACACTGCCCAGAGACCTTGGTTAATGATCACGATGCTAAGAGTAAAGCCTTATGGGAATAACAAACTCCCCGTGCTTTAAATAGGGGCTGAATAGAGTTCGTTAGCTCGACAGATGCAGAGAGGACTTGATAAAGAAGGCAGGTCAAAACATCAAAAGGGCTCCCAATCAAATCCATCAAAGCTGTTTATGTATAAGAGTGCTCAGGGATGAGGGCTAGCCAAATGAAAAACAGAGTGAAAACTCTGAGAGAGATGGCTAACATACTTTGACAACATTGAAAGAAAATTCGGCCAATCTATACAGGCTTTAGTATACAGATTCTTGGCCACTTTTGATTTAGAGATTCAGGCATCCAACCCTTTCCACCTTCAAACTGTGATTTAATTCATTATGTATGTTTGAAACCTCTCCTTTTTCTGGACTATGTGAGTTTGATGCATCCATCCATGACCAGCAGCAGCCCATTTTAAGAGTTCCTAGCTTGTTAGGAGTCCTCATGAGCACTCTTCACACTTTCCTGTCTTTGCAAGTGTTCTGTGGACTGTAAAGCTACTTTATAAATCAACTTGTATGAATCATTTTGAAACTCACTTTTCTTTTACTCAATTATAGAAAGAGCCCACAAAAGGGCAGTCCCCCTGTCTCATTTTCTCTTTGCGACTCCTTCGTCTTCCTCCATCCTCTCCTATTTTCACCCCTCTCCACTTCCCATTTTCCCTCTCTCCTCTTCCTTTTCACTCCGTCTCTTACGTTTGTGTCCCTGTACTCTGTATCCTCACTGTCTCTGTCTCACATGTATCCCCACAGCCCTGAAGGACAGCCGGTTCCAGCTGGTGAATTTCTCTGACAACGAACTGCGGGTGTCTCTGTCCAATGTGTCACTCTCTGATGAGGGACGCTATGTGTGCCAGCTCTACACAGATCCTCCTCAGGAAGCCTACGCAGACATCACTGTCCTGGGTAGGTGCGAGGGTGCATGTGTGAACCTCACACAGATATCACACCCCTCCTCACACACACCCACACACACTTTTATTGTACTTCCCTCCGTTATAGGTAGTGAATATGAAATAATAGTAATTTTTGATCCCGTTATCTTCAGCAACTGAAACAAAATGTCAGCCAATTAGGCTCTCGCGGTGCTCAACAGCATAACGAAAAGGAGCAGATGCTGAAACTGATGGCCCTCACCGCATTGGTTTTGGCAGCTGTGTTGACTCTGTGAATCCCAGTGAATGTTGACTTGGCTGCTCCGAACGACTCCCTTTTGAGAGTCAGCTGTGCCATACTTTGATGCTTTGGAGTGAAATTACTCTAGTTAAGCTTTATTATACATGCAGACATCCTGGGGGATTGAAAGGAATTAAAAGCACTTTAAAGTAATTACTCTAGTTGTACAATTGAAACCTAGCTGCAGTATTTCTGAACCAATGGTTGCATTTAGGAGTCCTTGAAATAAACACCTCACTGATTTTTTTTTTTTTTTTTTGCTTTCAAGTAACTCGAGTTTAGCAAGTTTGCTGTGACAGAACCTTCATCATTACCATTATTTCGCATATGAGATCATGTTACATGGAATTGTGTTCCCTCAAATAAAGTCATATCACGATACTACTTTGCAAATGATTACTCACTAAAAGTGAGTATGAACAGGTACGGTTCTGCTTTCAGAGAAGCTGATCAAACACATATCATGTATTTTCCTATGTTACTGGATTCCAGCTAATTTGGTTGCATATAGATTAATATCAGAAGTAACTGTGACTTAAAATGCATAAATTGATTATCTGAGAAACAGGCATTCATGCAGTACTCAAATATGTGTTTTGTACCATTAATATTAAGTGTTACCAAATGTTGTGTGCGTGTGTATAAATGTTGTCACGCTGGTGTCTTTCTGACCATTGCTGTTGCTGGGGGTCAGTCCCGCCAGGCAGCCCGATCATTGAAAGCCGTGAGGATGTGGTCAGCGAGGGGAACGAGACAGAGCTCACCTGCACAGCCATGGGCAGCAAGCCAGCTGCCTCCATCAGATGGATGAAAGGGGAGGAAGAACTGACAGGTCAGTAGAATAACAGCCTCCCCCAGTTTGCTTCCCATGGTCCAGGCCTGTCCACCTCCCTACAAGTCCTGGTCTCTGGACGCACTTCCTCTGTGAACAAAAGGTAGTTATACTATAAAACATTAATGTGTGGCGTACTGATTATGTTGACTGACATGTAAAGGACGATAATCATGCCTGACACATACAGCTGGTGGAGGGCAGTTCATTCTTTCTTTTTCTTTTTTCTTTTTTTTTTCTTAACCCGTGTTAAAAAATCTCCTGTCTTTAAGCCTGGGCTTCTTTCTCAGCTACATTATGTAATGATCAAATATACATTCAGAGCTGCAAGAGCTGCAATCCAGGCTCATGTTATGTCTCTCATAAATTTTACAACACCTTTGCCTCTAAGCCAATTTCATACTGTATTTTTCATTTCAGAGCTTCTTGTTTAGATTTAAAATTGCCCAAATATTTACAGTGAACATTTAGTTACACTTTGCCTGCTGGTGGAATATGTTTTTAAGACAACCTAATTCTTTGCGTATTAACTTAAACCTATACATGGTAAAAATGATTATGAACTTGTATTTGCACATTTCGTCTTCATTTCAGATCCTCTGGCCAGCCGCAGGCTATTGTAGAGAGGGGTATATAATATGGGGTGGTGAAAAATCCTTATTACCTCTCAGTTATGATTAGGGGTCATCAATTATTCATTATGCACTTATTGTACAGCAAGGGAGGATATTCATTTTAGTCATATCATATTTACACAGAGTGGATATCTCTGGGCTTGTTGTCAAATTATATATGTATTAGAATGGAGAGGATTCATTTGGCTTGTTGAGAGATGAAATATTTAGACAAGAGCGAATCTGAAGCTAAATGCCATCTGTGCCTCCAGTGTTCCCTACAGGAGTCGAAGTCAATTTCTGTTTATGAGTTGTCGAGTGTTGTGTAGGGGAGGGAGAGACAACAGGATGGTTAGATCAGCGAAATGCCACTGACATGCTGAGTGGGGCTAATCCATAGTGGCAGTGGATACATAAGCAGAGCCAGAGAGTCGTGTCCTCCTGTACCCCAGGAAACACAAATCACTACTCATTATGGACGCGCTAAACAATTCATTAGTATTGAGATTAAAAGGCACACATAGCACTGGTTTTATAGAATCTCTGTGATCATGTTTGTCTTACATCTATTTGTCTGCAAGACAGCCATAATGGCAGGAAATACATTTGCTGGCTAATTCTAACACACTTTCAAATTGGCAGAATTGGTTTTGCAACCATTTATCATGCTGGCAGATACAGGACTGATGGGCTGTTGCTTGAGATAGACTCAACACACAAGGTGGCAAAATGCTTGTTAGCATAAATGACAGCTGCAATATTATTTAAATGTAGCAGATCCCAGTGCTCAGCTGCTACCGCTGCTAAAGTACAGGAGGGTATTTGTTCCATTGGACAGCTGCATTTAAATGATGTGTTTGTTAATTTTTTTATGTTATGTGAAATTGCATGCATGAGATTTAATCAGAATTTTGAACACTTAGAAGACCTTGTGTTTTTTTTTTTTTTTTAACTCAGTAAGATATATTCAGTTTTGATTTGATGGAAAACTACTTAAACTGTAAGGCTATTTGCAAACATTTTTAAAAGATACACACAACCATTAAAGCTGACATTTAAAATTCAGTTTTGAAAGATTTTGGATTAGGGCAACAAGCAGCATTCAGGAAAAATCATTATTGGGAATCTCTTAGCAGATCAAATAAAAGCTTTTTCACTTTTTTACTATTGTTTAAAATTTACTTATTTAAGTTTCATAAGAGCTTGAACATGTTGTTTCAATTTTGACCTTGGGAACAAAAATCTGTCAAAACCCTTTTTTAGAGAGCGCGTAATATTCAAGTTTGTAATCACACACAAAATTTAAAGCACATAATTACAATTCACTTTTCTATTGGCACAAGTAGTATTCCATATTGATCCCATGTGATTTTGGCATTTATATTATCTTAATTTTAGCCTGCTTTATTAATGGTAATGCCAGTGCTATACTACTGTCGAAGCAGTAGTGTAGCACTGGCTGTTCTGCAGTGTAATGGCAGGCAGAAGGTCTGGGTGAGAAGCTGACTGAAAGAAAATGTCACCCTGAGAAGAGGCCATGCCTGATTGCTATGCCTCATCAGTGGTTGATGCTCACAAGAGCATTTGATATGACGTATCTGCTGCAACACTCAGATCTCCTCTGCATTCAGATTGGAGACCTTCCACGACCTGATCCACAGTTGTTTTCCTCATCTGGGTTTGGATGACACTGATAATTGACAAGTATTTGTTGGCCTTAAAACTACTTTGTAAGAAGAATCATTACCACACATAATTGATACCATAAGTCAAATTAAGGACTCTTTGTTTTTTTTAATGACAGCACTGGGACGATTGCAAGTAGTGCTATTTTCCTGACCTTGATGAATGTTTTGCCTGTCCCTTTGGTATTTTGTATGGTGCAGAGGACAAATGACAGGCACAACATCATCGGACTTTCATTGCAGACAAGGTAGTACGAGGCAGAATGGTGCTATTTTCATTGACATTGCACAGAAGCAGCTCTGTTTTTTTTCCAAAGTTTCCACTGTGACAGTCATGAAACATAACCAAGTCTTTATTTTCCATATCTTGATATTTAGATATATATATAGATATATAGATATAGATATATAGATATTACGGCTGTAACCGATTATTTTCATCCATCCATGACATGTCCCAAAATTGTCAAAAAATGCTCACACAATTTCGCAGAGCTGAAGGTAACTTCTTCAAATGTCTTGTATTCGTCAAAAACTCCAAAATATTTAGTTTTGTATCAATATATGACAAAAAAACCTTTGAGAGGCTGAAATTTGCAAATATTTGGCATTGTCTCACTATTTTTTATTTTAAATATGGGAAAATACATTATATTATATTGAGATTGAATATATAATATAATACATTATATTAATATTGAGATAATGATTTAGCCTTATCACATGTTTGCGTTATGCCACTCTGACGTTCCTGTACACGACATTATTTTCCTATTTGAAGAAGCCTTTTTTTGTGCCAATATAGTAATGCAGCACTGCAATTGGTATGAGACAACTGTGACTGGCTAAGGGGAAAAAAGACTGATCACCACAACCCTTCCACTCATACTCCACTTCATCCAGCTCTTGGAAACACCATCGTTCACCTTACAAATGTGACCTATTTTTGAGTTTCATTCTTTGTAATTGCTCTTACTTTTGGTTATTTGTCAAGGAACAAGATGGCATTGTTCTGAGATTGCTAACACTGATCACAGCACTCTACTTTAACTAAAGATGTTTTGGATGAACTAATTTGATGTGTGTTACGTTAATGTTTGGAGTGCCGTTTTAGAGTGAAGTCAAATTACTTAGATGGCTATAGTCAACAGCTTACTAGGGGAAAAGAAATGAAGAACATTGGATATATATTTTTATCCTTACAGTACATTATGTTTTCTACATCCCTTAATGTCTTTACTCATTTTGGGCCTTAATGTGTTTAAATTAACTATTTGCCAGTCAGCTCTGTTTGCCATCTGGCTGATTCTATAACAAATACCAAGATAATCACAGTTTATAAACAAAAGCCTTTTTTTTTTTTTTTTTAAATTTGTTCTCATCACACAGTCACACACCTTTTTATTTCTGCTGTTTATTATCATTATGATTCTGATATTACTTACTGTTCTCCAACAATCAGTGTGCTTTTTAAACAGCCTGTTTTCTCACCGCACTTGGCAGAGTGGTCAAATTTAATGCCCTCAAGCTCATTGACCACTCACTGATCACAGTACTTTAAATTTTATGTAGGCAGCTCTTGGGTGGGTAGGTGTGTGTTAAATGGGGTTAATATCCATCAAGAGGCCACATATGTGTGTATTGGTGATCATCAACTGTGGAACAACAGTGTTTTGCCCTCCCTTAGTCCAGCTGGGCTCCCCTGTGACAAGGCTGAAATGGAAGTGTGCTGCAGGTCAGAGTGGGGCTGTAATTATTTCCTCACTTCATTAAGTGCGAGTAAACCATCACACTCAGTACTGCGGCTAATGCGATGCCCCTGTGGCATTGTAATACTCTGTAAATGAATGCCCCTCTGACAGTCTAGGGCCTAGTGGGCAGCAGATTACTGCAGGGTTAGCCCCAACAATGCTCAGCCCACAAGCTGCAGAGGCAGTCATTATCAGGCTGATATGAACCAGCCGCTCCTCGCTGAATTGAAGGCCTCTGGCCCACCTGAATCCTCTAAAGTCTAGTTTGGGCACCACATCACTGAATCATAAATTAAATGTAAATGCCATTCAAAGTCACTCCAGTTTGACAGGTAATGTGCTCTTAATAGCTATAACTATTTGCTCATTGTGGTAACTGCAACTTGGTGTTGCTGCAGGATTTCAGATTTGTTTTTTGAGCTTTAGCAGTGAACTTTTTTCCCTGTCCTGCTTGTGATGGTTATTCTAGGTGAGACAACAGTTGAGGAGACGTATGACAGGATTTTTACTGTCACCAGCCGGGTAAAATTTTCTGTCACCAAAGAGGATGATGGAGTACCAGTGGACTGCATCATTGACCATCCAGCTGCAAAGGACCTCCTGGCTCAAAGACACTTGGAAGTTCTATGTGAGTGACCTAAAACCGTACTTATTCAAGCCTAGAACTAGACCAAGGCCCCATAGACAGCGCCAGAGATTGCCCTACCAAAACTACATATTGGTGGGGCTATGGCATTTGCTGATACCATATGCCTAAATAGACACTTCTGATGATTCAAATGTAGCGACTAACAATAAAAATCAGTGTTTTAAAGTTATAAAATAATGATATTCGTAAATTTAGTCAGTCAACAGTCAACTTCTTTGAAAACTCAGTAAACAGACAAAAAAATTACAGGCACAATAACAGAAATTACCAGCTTACATCTAGACAAGCAAGCAACACAGACAGGACCTTTGACAGTCACTAGAGGTACATTTATTCCTCTTTCACAGAATCAAAAATATACGTAAGAGTTTTGGTTATTTCATCATGGTGGAGGTGGGGGCACAGATTTTGGCTTAACTGACCTTTCAACTACAAGGAGATGCACACAAACTAGTTTCAAGGATAAAATGGGTTTTTAAAAAAAATCACCTCTGTTAATACAACAGCAACGATCTATGGGATTATGTATATATTGCCAAAAAAAAGAAAAAGTTTGGCAATTTTTGAATTTTTTTTCCCCTCTATTCTGGTATATGTTAACTTGGTATACTTTCCAAAAATGTGGCTTTTGTGATTTATGGGCATGGATGGCTTACTGGTCAGGCCTACTGGGCGCAGAGGGTCCCTGGGTCAGAGCCTCTGTTTGAAATAACTGTAAACATTTCTTGTAGGAGAATCAATCATATGTAAATATTATACTATAAGGGGGTGCAAACTACCACAAAGAGACTCAAAACAACTGCAAAGAGATGCAAAGTGACTATACAGAGGCACCAAGCCACTACAAAGAGATCCAAAATGACTACAAAGATATACAAACAGCTATATAGATGCAAAACAATGACATGGAAAGACAAAACAGCTGCAAAGAGGGACAGAACAACCACAAAGATAAGCAAAATGACCAAAATGACAACCAAGAGAAGCCAAATGACCACAAAGAGACACAAAATTACTACAAAGAGGCAAAACAGCTACAGAGAGATGAAGAACATCTCCAAACTAGGAGCAGCTCTTTAGGATGCATCCCAGTTTGGATCCTAGATGTACTGTGTGTTTTCCACTGCCATACACCGTTATCTAATGATCATGCAGTGCTGGCATTCTTGTCTTACAGTGTACTAAGGCCTCGGGCCATGGGATACAGTCGCCAGGTGTCAAATGACGTTTAGGTGTTCTTTAAATGGTGCATTAATCAAAGAGGTAATACAGGCTGCCTTGCACTGTTAAACATCAAAGAAAGGTTAAGGTGTACCCTTTTGTAGTCTGTGTAGAATGTTAATATTTTTTTTCAGGTAGACAACTGTTTTGTCTGACCTTTCAAGGAAAAAGAGAAAGCTTGACTGGAACCGCTTGACATTTTGGTAATCTTTGGCTAGCATTGATAAGAGTAAAAAATCATTTTTGCTGAAAGGTACTGCAGACTCACTGGATGTCTACTGAGCACAAGGGATAATCATTTCATCCTCCGCTATGTTTCACTCTCGGCTGTTTTTGCTTTTCATTTAGAAGCCTGTTTCTCACAACACTTCACGGCAGATCCCAATGATCGCTTAACTTTTGCTTTGGCTTCAGGTATGAGGGGAGAAAAACTGGTTTGTCATAACTCATGACACTGGATCACTGTATGTATTCTTCTTCTTTTTTTTTATCTTCAGATAAACCAGAAGTGAAGATTCTGGTGACATATCCTGAAGGTTTAACCAGAGAGGGTGACAATCTAGATTTGACGTGTATCGCAGAAGGAAAACCACAGTGAGTATCACACATATAGATACACTTCAAAACACATTGGAATTTCTGTTTAGTTTCATACTTTCCACTGTATATCCCTTTTCTGCCAGTCCTAGCACCCCTTAACTTTACATTCTATTGCACCATTTAAATGTTACCAGTTGTTAGCATGCTTTATAAAGGACATCATTAGACAGGCACTGCCAATGGCCTTCCTCGGACGAACCCAGATTTGACCTTTATTTCAGATTTCTAGCGTGGATAGACAGCGCTTGAGTGATGTGTGTGGTATTTGTGCTCTCCAGTCCCCATCAGATCAACTGGCTGAGAGTAGACGAGGATGTGCCGCCTCACGCTGTGGTCACTGGCTCCGATCTCTACATCGAGAACCTCAACAAGTCCTACAACGGCACCTATCGCTGTGTGGCGTCCAATGCTGTGGGAGAGGCCTACGATGACTACATCCTCTATGTATATGGTAGGTATTACACTTCATTGCACTTGATATTTAAGTGCCCGCATCACTCTTTTACACCAAGATTTAGTTTGTGTTGCTGATATGGGAAGATTTATAGACTTAACTGCTAAAAGTAACTTTTCAATTTGCAATGATAAGTATTAACTACAGCATTTGTGCAAGAAAAAGATTCACATTTTAAACATATATGGATGTAAGCCATTATTGAGAGCAACAGGGAGCTTAATCACAGAAGGTGGCTGCAGTTGACAAATCCACCAGGCTCCAAATTTATGTTGAAGATTTGAGCTTCCGCTGTACCATTAATGCATGAGGATGAGTTTGAACCATACGGAGAGGAAAGTGATGGATAAAGTGGATGTTTACTAAGCAAGAGTTTGCGCAACAGAGTAGAAAATGAATCAGGCGGAACAGTCATATACCATACTGTCATACAGCAGACGCTGCTGACCTACCTGTACTTTCACATTGAGGGGCTGGTATTCTCCGTTCGAAGTGCTTGTCAGATGGTTGGGGAGCTTCGGAAACCCTCTCCCCGCCACACTTTTCCTTTGTTGGATTAGGGGAATCTGTGTTCGACCATTTTTGTAACTTTCCAAAACTGACGATCCAACATTCACACCCACTTCACGTTGTGATCAGCAAAGCTGTGTGGAAGCAAGAGAGGAGTCAGGAGTTGTACGTCTGAAAATGTGCACCATTATCCCCGTTTTCAAACAATATCACATCTCCCTCTCTATGACGACCAGTTTTTCACTCCACCTTCCAGTGTGGAACAGCTATTGATTTCTGACATTTATGACCCAGATTTAAACTCAGTTTATGACAGGGTATAATTCAGCCCTTACATTTACTTCATATGAATATTTGCCACCCAAATTCACTCGTTTTCAGTTCACCTTGCATGGTTAAAGAATGTGTTTCCTGTTTTGGTGTGACCCCCTTGTCTGGCCCAGTGGCCTCTTCCGTTGCTTCTCCAGTTCTGTGGAACAGTTTACCCTTTATTGTCACCCCCCCCCATCAATAACCACTTTTATATGAATACTCTACTGATTTACTAATGCACTCCTATTACACTGTCAGACTCTCAATGGACACTTGAAAGAAAAAAGGATAAAAATCGACGCCGCAGAATCAGATATATCGTCTTTTTTATTCCACGCATTCTTCTTCCTTGTCTAACCATGACGCTTACATTACCCATAATGCAACTCAACCAACCATTCTTTTGGGGCTAAGCTCAGGGCAGTTTGGTTGAACAGAGGACTGGTGTGACTAAAACATTGCCAATTAAGACAAGGATTGTGCAGACATTCATCGTCACATTCACAACATCAAGTTCACACACATACGGTATATTCCTAAAATCGAAATTATTCAACCTAAATCATCATAAGAATATGGACTATGACTAGACAACTGGCTATGACTATTCAACCTCATTTTCTACGATAAAGATGGACTTTAGTGCTGTTGACTTACATTGAAGTGGGTGGAATTTCAATGTGTTCTGAAGCCAACCAGTAAAGGGCAATAGAGGGACCATCTCTCCCAGGACTTGATTTTAAATGCCACGGATGGTTTGTTCCCCTTGGTTTGACTCTCTCTACACTGAGGCCTGTTCTTCTTTTTACCTTAACATGTTTGCCAGTCATGGTACACTAATAGTTTTTTTTGTGCATTTCTTGTTTTCTTTTCAACACATCACAATCCACAAAATGACAATTAAAAGAAAAGAAAAAAACTAAGCCAAAACACATCAAATAAATAACAAAAACATAAAAATATAATTACTTTTGCTACTGCCAGTGAATTTAATTGGCTGAAATCACACATAATCTTAAAAAGTTTAAACTTTTTGTCAAACGACTCGACTCGAAAGGTGTACCAGGCATCTTTGCACTTGAATCCCCAAGGCGGGACAGCAGGAGGGAACTGTTTGAAGTTTTGAAAACGAGAAGTACTTCATCATTTAGAAATCGTGTAACGGGACATCTGTGAAGTACAAACTTCTTGGACCATAATTTCCTGTTTTTGGTAGCTGGCGGGGGTGATGAGGATGAGGGGAAAATACATTTGCAGCAGGTGCAGCCATTGTTGGTGACTTTAGCTTTCTCTCCTTGGAGCGCTTGCTCCCTGCTGTTTGAAAGAGCATTTTGTATTTCGCTCCCAAGTTTCAATTTGTTTCTGCCTGTGTGCCAAAAACACTGTCTGCCACATACCGTATCCAAAACAAGGAAAAGGGTGATTCTGCTGTATAGACTTAAAAGTAGTATGTACAGAAATTTCTGCCTGCACACTTAGTTTGTAATTTATACTATATGTTAAAAAAGATGTATTTTTAATTAGAAATCTAAACCTGTTTTAGGGTAAGTCTTGGTTGCCTCTAAGGCTTTATGTTAAACAGATGCCAGTTTGATGAATATTAATGTTTCTTTATGCTATATTAGGGTTTGCTTGTCCGAACTGATTGACTAAAATATTAATATTTATATCTCAGTCTTAAGTATCCGAGATGCATGAAATGAGACTCAGAACTTAAAGTCCCCCTCTACTTGAAAATGTGTTTTACTTATTGTTACTTCATTTGGACGTTTCAGCATGTATGTACAGTGGGTCTAGAAGTCTGTTTTCACATTCATCTGCTGAAGAGGGAAAGTTCCCCTGTGCTTTCCTTAATCTGAATTAAGATGTGACTATACAAGCATGATTATGACAGAATTTGGAAGAAAATCATAGTCCAATATGCAAGGTACACAAGTGTTAGGCGGCCATGGCTTCGATGGTAGAGCGGGTTGTCCACGAATCGCAGAGTTAGCGGTTTGATCCCCAGCTCCTCCTGTCCATGTCCTGAAGCATCCTTGGGCAAGACGCTGAACTCTAAGTTGCCTCATTTGTAAGTCGCTTTGGATTAAAGCATCGGCCAAACGAGTAAATGTAAATGTAAATAGAATTTCCAGTGAACTAACAGACATCTCAGTTCAGTAGTTGAACTTTTGAAGTGAACAATATTTGAATATTCATAGAATCTGGATTTTCTTTTTTGAAAAAACATTTTTATATCTCTTAAAACATATCTCAAGGGAATCATTAATAATGCATCTCAGCATTAAGTTTATACTTAATACTGTACATTACAAATTTGAAAAATTACAAGACCAAAAAATTCACGATTGGCATCAGAAATTAACAAAAATAAGTTGTGCACGCAAATTTTCTCATGCACACCAGAGTTCTGGGGGGAATAATCATCATTATGATTATGATTACTATAACTGTATATATTATTAGATATAAATATATGTATTATATATATTTCGCAAATTTTTGCACATCATCCAGTCTGTGGGGACTGATTCAGATAGTAAATATAGTTCTTTATATAGTGCCATGCCTGTAATTTTTTTAATGAGTACTCAAGTATGGTTTCAGAACCCTGTGCTATGGCAGTATACTTTTTCTGCTGATGGTTTCAGCCAGGTGTGAGGAATCAGGCTGGGTAGAGGAAGATGAGAACAGCTAAATGTTGTTGAGATAAAATAGTGAGATCTCTCTGTACACCTCTTCCAACATTGTCACACTGTCTCTGTTTAAAATATCCAAATCCTGGTGGGTTACACTAAGGCACAAACCATGCCATTCAGACTGGTGATATTGGTTTCATTATTACTCAGTCTGCTCGTTTAAGTTGTGTTGACAGCCATGACCTGTGTGTCAAAAACCAGCAATGTAACTTTTTTTTTTTTTCTGAGGAGCGAATCTTTATGGCACTTGCTGAAAATGTGCATTTGAGAAAATAAATGCATTTGTAATGGTTTTCACATAAACACTATTTCACTAATTGTAGGGCAGCCAGTGAATAGGATTAAAATGGAAGGACAAGGTCTTGGGCAAAGGCGGCAATCGAGTCAGGAGAAATTACAGAAGAAAAACAGGGAGTGTTGTGGGATGCAGGACTAGTGCAGTTTTTTTCGGCTATGTTAAAGTAACCTGGAACTGAATTTCTACACCTGGAAACTTTAAAAACTTGTGAAATCATTCCCCCCTGAATGGTTTAGTGGTGTTGTTGATGTTTTGAAAATGGAGGAAGACTCGCCATGTGGGGTACTATGAATGTTTTATAAACTGCGCTTCCAACACAGCGGGACCTCACTAATCCAAATCTCTCAGGTACAAAGCATTCCGAGAAGCACTTGTATTCCAGCTTTTCATTGCTGTAATATCTGCAGTCGCTTGAAGAAATAACTCCCAGCACAAAGTCACATCATCATACTCTATGTCTGATGTTCAGCAGGTCTGTAGGTTGGTTGATGTTCAGAATAATAATTATATATATATATATATATAGACGTTGACATGTATGACTTTGTAAATGTGACATAGGTTTCCTGTGACTCTCGTAAATCTGCCTCACCATGGTTATTCATCATCATGCTCTGAGAGGCAGATGATGACATCTGCTTGTTCCCAATGGGCCCATAATTATCACTCCCAAACAAAAGGACAGCATACGCTGGCAAAGAGCCTACTCAATGCAGACTTATTCGAGCTTTCATGACTAAATTCCTAATTGTTGTGCAAAGACTCCTCTGAAACTGAGATTTAGCATACACTCCCTTTAAGTAAATCCCCTCATATTGTTTTTTTGAATTAACAAGTTGTCTCAAACACAGATCTTTAAAGTAAAAAATATAATATTCTACTAGTTCAGAAGTTATCCCTGATTTGCCTGCAGGCATTAAAGATTCTCATGAATGATGAGTGTCTACTGCTATTAAATTCATGTATCATTTGCTTCATGCTGCACCCATAGCACTTGCATGAAGGAATGAAAAGCAGGGAAAAGAAGGTCCTCTGGTCCAGAATTAAACCTACAGTATCTTTGTTATCAGTGTTTGTGCCTTTGGCCATGACTTCTTCAATTAGTACCTTCCTATCCACATATTTTACAAGTTTCCATTAAACACTGTTTCTCTGGTCTACGAGCACTGGAAGCTCTATGACTTCAGCTCGCTATAATGAGACACAGGAGATTGGTAAAAGGTGCTCATAACTGCGTATAATTATGTCTGCGACTCCCACTCCTCTTTTCTGGAGGATTTAATGCCAGACAAAATCATGTTGTGGTCCATATGAGGGTTTGTTGTCCCAGACTAATCATGCTTGCTACAGTGGCTTAATTAGTGTGTGTTTCTGCAACACAGATTGGTTTTAGTATGATAACCTTGTGCTATTTTTGTTTTGCTTCTCAGCAGCAATTCACAACCTCAACCTTCCGGCAATGAACCTCTCTTATCCCGCCTATGTACTTCATACTGTCATATTTGTCTACAAAGTGACCGTTTTCTTCTTTCATCTGGCATTTTTACTGTTTTGTTTTTTAATCTATGAACTCTTGTTAACTCCTGTTAAAGCCATCACACACCTGTCAAAAATGCCTTTTGTTTAAACAAGTCCATGCAACAAATAGCTTTATTTTAATGAGTTGTTTTGTTCTCGATTAAATATTTGCTTGAGTATGATTGATAGAGCTAAGCTGAATCGTCCATCAGTTCTCTTCCATCCTGCTACCTCACTCAACCGGTGCTAGTCCTTGGGGCTCTTCCTATTTCAAAAAGACTAATGACCTTTCACTGTGCGACAGCCCAGACAGGTGTGAGGCCGATGTAAATCCACATCAAATCAAGTCCCATTGTGTTGCATGTATTGTATGTGGCCCCGTCATGGCTGAAAAAGAGACTTGTCATGCTGTTGTCCACGAGGGTGTGTCTGCAGCAGGCTGTGAATTGTGCTCCCTGGCCAGTGTGTGGTGTGGGAGAGAGCTGGCCAGACATAGGCCTTTCTCTCTCAAAGGTGACCTGGTGCTATAATTCACACGTACTGCCTGTTGGCCAGCGAACAATGCTGCTTTCACCGCCATGGTTTAGCCCGCAGATGACTTTTTGACCTGTAAATCTTCCATGGACAAGAAGTCAAACAATCACAAGGGGTTTATCGCGAGATTTAATGTGAGCAGACAGGACTCGTGGGTCTCCCTGTTCTTATGAAAGACTGTCCTTGTGAATCACACTGAATTTATGTGGAATATAATGAGGAACGACTTTCAACGCCTCAGCTTGAAGATTAAATTTTTCACAATAAGAATTCATTAAATAAATTGTAGCAAGCTCTTTTACATTCCTTTCCCTCTGTTTTCGAAGAATAATTCTATAAAAGTTCATGTAAAAGGAACTTTTGAACGAGAGAAACAAATAGACAAAAAAGCAAAATATCTTCCCTCCTGTCGTGTTGGCAGGCAGGTTTAAGCAGGCATGGATAAACAATTTCTCCTACATTGTTTCACTTTACGGTAAAATTTTCTCATATCAAATTCCTCACTGATATAAATGCTCCCTGAAAATATGGCCTCTCCAAAATACACTCATATTTCAGCCCTCATAATACGGAGCCTAGAGTCATCCAGCCTGGAAATTGCCCATGGAGAATTCTTGTTCGGCTGGATATTATATGTGCCACATCCTATCCCAGCCTCTGTGAAGACCCTCCTCCCCGAATGGCCAATTTCCCTCTTCTAGACACTGACATTTCAGCTATCAGACTGCCTTCGGTCACAGGGAAAGAAATCTAGCCCCACCCCCCACTTCAAATACTGTCAGAGGAGAATCTCTTCCTGATACCCTGATACCCCCCTACCACCATCAACACCACCTCCGCCATACACTCCATCCCCGGCGGCAACATTATGCTGTCCTTGATGTTTTATCATTAGTTTGGGAGTGTGTGGTCCCCCACTGCTGTCTTTTGATGGAGTGCAGACAGTAAAGGCATGGAGACAGCCAGCCAATTTCCCCTGCTGTGACTTTCCCACAGCAAGGGGTCGTGCTATCTCTCCCCTGCACCGGCGCCAGGCACATATTCCCCTGATGAGGAAGCTTTCAGCCCTCCTTAGTACCATCACATACCTGAATTGCCCTCCATTTTGTCTTTCTGATTATTTTGTTTGGGGGTTAGTGGCAGGCCTAATCAGTACAGTGTGGGGCAGAGGATGCTGCTTGGGGCTCTGCTGTGCTTCAGCAGGAGACCACCGAAGTGGTTTAATTTGTGGTTTGAGAATCTGGAAAATGGCAACACCTTTCCATGATTGCTAGACATTATTATTCATAGTTAATTAGAAAAATTATCAAAAAAAAAAAGAAATACAGTAGCTAACCATAATGAAATATGATACAACCCCAGTACAAATATTAGTCTTTTTCTTGATATATTTAGACATGCTAGCAGCGGGCTCTATTGGATGGATTGCCATTAAAATTTGGTTAACGATCCCTAGACAATTAATACTAATGACTTTGTTGATCCCCTGACTTTTGCTGTAGCACCACCTTACATCAAGGTAAACATTTTTGTTTTTAGTGAAATGTGTCAACAACTATTGGATGCATTGCCATAACATTTGGTACACATATTCATGGTCACCAGAGGATGAATCATAATGACTCTGGTGATCCTCTGACTTTTCATAAAACACTAGCAGTAGGTCAGCATTTTCACATTTGTCCACCACTTTGATCTAGAAATATATCTTAACATCTACTTGATAGATTGAGACAAAATTTTGTACATTCATGGTCCCCAGATGATGAATGCTCAGTACCTTTGGTAATTCCCTGACTTTTCCTGTAGTGCCGCTGCGAGGTTGAGATTTTTTGGTTTTTAATCAAATATCATAAGTCATAAAATCATTACAAGCATTGGATGGATTGCCATGAAATTTGGTTCACATTCCTCTCAGGATGAATTACATTTTTTGGTGATCCCTTGACGTTTCTCATCTAACACGACCATAAATTTGACCAGATGGTAAAATTTCAATACTTTGGTGTGTGACCAAATACACCTTAAAAACTAATGACTAAAAACTAATTGTAATACCTTAAAAACTAATGACATTCCCATCAATCTCAGCTGTACTTTGTCTTAAGTACAAATTAGAAAAAATTGTGGCATGCTAACAAAGCTAAACTAAGATAGCAAACATGATAAAAAATGATACCTTCTGAACATCAGCATGTTAACATTGTCACTGTGAGAATGTTAGCATGCTGATGTTAGCTTTTAGCTCAAGTACTGCTGTTGCTTAAAGGAGATATGATCACATCTTTTCAAGTCTGTCAAAACAATATTCAGGTGCCAAACAGCTTTTGTTCAATGTAATCTTTTCTCCTGTTTATAATGGCCCCAAAGTTATCTCATCTTATCATTGTTTATCTTAAAGTATAATTTAAGTAGTCTGAGTTCATCAAACTTAGTACATATCTTCCAAAGTAAGTCTTGTTATTACTAATTTCCCTCTTTTTGTTTCCTTGATAGGGTTTCTGTGCTGAGCTGCAGTTGAGCAATATTAACACAAAAAGATTTCATGCTAAAATGACAGTAACTTTGGGAGATTCACTCGATCTGACTAACTCAGACTGCTGAAGCCTCATATTAGCTTCAGACAAAGTGTTGAATGTATTTTTGACTGGAAAGAGGAGTGTGGATTTTATATGGGGACATGACTATGGTTTGAAGATAGACTTGAAAAACTGTGGGCCTATCCTTTAAGTACAGCCTCACAGAGCTGCCAGCATGGACTCTTAGACTCTTGAAAACTAGCTCACCACAGCAGCTAAAACATGTGCATGTTATGATTTTTATAGTGCAGCTTCTCATCTTCAATGACTTTTGTCTATTTCTTTACTCTCGTCTTCCTTTATTTCTTACATGTTCTTTATTTTTTTACTCTCTTCATCTAGATGCTCCCACTACTATCCCCACACCCACCACCAACCCAGTCAACACGCAAGGTACTGTATGCCCCCACTACTGTCCCTCTCAGCAATTTGTGTGTGTGTGTGTGTGTGTGTGTGTGTGTGTGTGTGTGTGTGTGTGTGTGTGTGTGTGTGTGTGTGTGTGTGTGCTTGCATGCATGTATGATCAGGTGATTGGAGTGAGAAAGAAGTTGTAACTAAGGCTAAGAGAGTCTGTGGATGGCCAGTGTTAATCAGATGATGCTGCTGATAGGTGACATTGAGGACAGGCAGCGCTGGTGTGTCAGAGCCACCTGTCATAGCCCTTTCTAGGCACATGTTTGATGTTTAAAAAAAAAAAAAAGTACTGCTTTGCTTAGGTACAGCTCCGCTTTGCTGTTCTGCTACCTTATCAGCATCTGCAGCTATATCTCAACTGGCCCATCCATCATATTATAATGCCCTTTGCATCTCCCCTACAAATGCCAGTCACATTTCGTCTTTGCGAGGCCAAAAAACATCAATAACTATTTTCTCAAAGACATATAAAATAAATGAAAGGCAGTTCAGTTACGGAGTTTATAGCAGAGCAATCTGTTGCCATCTTGTGTACACACTATTTTAGACTTTGTAATAGCTCTGTTGCAAAATTTTATTTCAATATTAACCATTTAAAAATAATTGCTATTATTTCAAAAGCAGCGCTAAGGCTACACAGATGGCGAGGCAAGCTTGGGAGTTGACATTTGGATATGCCAGAATGTGACATTTTGATACAAAAACTATCCTTAAAGAATAGATCGGTTTATCAATAGCTTCTTTAGAGATATGGCAATTTTGGCTCTGTTGTCATGACTGTTCTGCAATTCATGCAGTCATAAAAATGTGAAGTGGCAATATTCACATAATAAGTTTGAAACTCTATGTGAGCCTGCATCAAAAGCTCCAATATGGTAATGTGGCAGCTTTCAGATAAGATTCATTCATACATTTGATCAAACAAGTGGCTTCTCAGTAGTTTGTTTGTGCATTATGTATTTATTTATTAAAAATAGGGTCAAGAGTCAAATAAATAGCGCTGTGTGTAGTCATGTTTGTGAGGTCTCCTGGGTTTTTAATGTTTTAAATTGAAATTTCTACTTCAAACGTGCTTTTTTTCTGTCTCAGTTTTTGTATCAGCAGTGTGTCAGTGATCACGCTGCATGGATACAGCATCATTTCAGCTCTCTGACTCTCTCTGGGTGTGGCTCAGTCAAACAGGAAGTTTGCTTTTGCAGAGCTGTGCATTACTCTGCATTTTCCCCTAAGCTTGTCTCTTCGGAGTAACACTGAGGCAGCCGTCTCCGTATTTTAGGCTGCAACATTCCAGTAATTTCCGAAAGACAGGCTTGAAAGAGGATTTCCCGTGATTTATGCAGTACATGCTGGGAGGATGTAATTCAGCTTTCTTGCAGTTCACTACTCTTCTAAATACCCTGTCAAAGGGGCAATGCTAAGCTGGCTTGCGGTAGATTGCTTTGCGCTACCTTAATCAGCATAACGGCACAGTATAGCATTTTCCTCTCGCCAATAAGGATGTGTACTGCACAGTTTCTTAGTCATCCATTATAACAGGAGTGTGACTTGGCACGGCCGCTGCCACCACCAGCTGCTATTTTCTGTTGTAATCAGAGGCCACTGAACTGCTGTCATATACAGTACGATCCTAATTTTAAAGGTCCCATCAGTAAATTGTCGAATAGATTTCTTGTCACACATAGATAAACTATTAAACTATTAATTCTAACTGAAAACTGCAAGTGTAAACAAGAAAATCATGAATAACCAGGTATTATACACATCCTCCAATCTGAGGTTGTTGTAATTTTCAGGACTTTTATGGATAGTTGTTAGTTATTTAAATCTGGCTATATTGTTATAATTATTAGTTGTCATTTATCTGTTCTTGGTTGGCGCACTCGTTGACTTTAACTTTTTTTATATTATATGTGGTAATGAACCATTTGCTGATATTATTTATTGCTGTGTTGTATGAAGATCAGTTGCTTTGTTTAATCTTTTTTTTTATTTTTGTGTGCATTTTTTTATTTAGATGTTTTAATGTGTGGACCCTGGAGAGATTAGCAACGGCCATGGCAGCTAATGGGGATTCAGTAAATTTAAGGAATAAACATGCAGTAGATTTAGTTGTTGTTTTGTGTTGTTAGGTTTGAATTTTAGTGGAGGAATTTCCCTTTTCTCCACATACGGATCATAGATTTGACCTATAAACATGATGTTTTTGTGCTGTATTTTGATAGCACCACCCAGATCTGAGTATTTTACTTACTTATGACTGGGATGAATTTACTGAATGAACCCATTAAGCCTTCAAGTTGATGTCATTCACTAATCCATATAAGCAGCACATCCGCATGGGCACGCTATTTTCCCTCTGTAGTATGAAAGAAAACATGCAAGGGGGTTTCTGAATATTGTTACCCCGTTCCCTTCCCTGTTTTGTGGCTCATAATTTATGCAAAAATATGGTTTTATTTTCAAAATGCTATGATTTAACTTGCAAGATTTTCTTCTTTGATAGGTTTTTTTCCCCCTCTTGTTCTGTCAGTTCAAGGCCTAAATATGGTTCTATAGAGTGGGGGAGCAATTGTCACGCTAAAGCATAGAATCCAACAGTTGTTTGTCTTCAATGCTGTTTCATGTTAAGGTTTCACAAAAGTTCATATTGTCAGGTGTTTCAGTTTAAAAGATGCAGTGCGTTTGTGCGTGTTTGTAGACTTCTTGGGAAAGATAAGTCATAGGAGCATTTCTTTCATGTGTTGGAAAGTTTTTAGGCCTTGTTTCTCTCCTTGTATATTTATTGAATATTTTGGTGACACTTTATTTTACGGGTCCAGTGTTTTCCAGTTAATTTCCCATAAACTTTCCTCATAATTTACTACATAATTTCGTATTTTTTTTCTTAAAAACTAGAATATAACAAGCAGGTACTTAACAAATGTGGGAACTGACACTTTCTTTATTTCCCTTATAATTAGTAACAAATTGCATAGGCCTTTCTGGGAAATATTCTGTTAATTTACAACTAAATACCAACTAATTTTGAGGAAATTATGAAAAAAGTCTCCAGGAAATTAGCTGGAAAATATGCAACCCGTAAAATAGTGTTACCAATATTTACCCCTACACAAAAAGCTTTTAGTTGACACATATGTGTGACCTTCTTTCACAGTGACCCAACAGTTACAGACATTCAGGCATCCTACTCTCAACACAGTTATTATGTAGCGGTTTCTGAAATGTGTATCATGAATTGAATAATGAATGAAGCATCAGCAGTATAAAAATCACAGTAAAAAAAAAAAAAGTTCTCCACAAGGTCTTTGTCAGTGGTTACGTTTCTTTTGGGCAGAGGGTAGAGTTTACCCAGAATCCCCAGCTCTGAAGGAATAAAGAGTGGTGCCTGTGGCAATAATGCTCCAGCTCGTCAGATGCTCAGAGATGATCCAAGGCAGGGACATCCTATCCCGGCTAAGCCTTCAGTAACCCCCCTCTCCCCCGGCTTGTCGAGAGGAGCCAGAAAAAAGACAGGGAATGAGGAATTATGTTGTAGACTTGACTGAAAAGACCCTATGTTTCCACAGATCAGCAGTTCAGGTTAAATTGTTGTTTAGGGTGCTACCGCAGGACCTGTGCTGAATACACTGAAAGCATGGGTGTAATTTACATTGTCCCTGTCACTTTCCAAAATCCTATTTCCTATTTTTGTCGCTCTCACTTTTATAGTTCATGTTACTTTGTGCTCAAAGCAATAACCTTAACGAGCAAAGGTTTGCATGACCTTATTTCTGGTTGTTATTGGGGCAATATGCTGCCTGATATTAATACCTGCAGACACTAATCGGGGCTGACAAAAATCTTGAAAAAAAAACATTTAATCTGTATTTTAATTTTCAGTTAATATTGTCCTAAAGGACACTACAAGAGTAAATCACAGCTCTCTTCATAGAAAAATGCAAGTACAACACTTATCTATCAAAGTAACAGGTATCTATAAAGGAAACTAAAATTTATTTTAAGTAGGGTTACAATTCAGAGGTTTACAAAACATTTCTAGTTTTTATTATACTACCATTATCAGGGAAAACATAATACCCAGTTTCAGGGTAATTTGGGGTTTGCTCTATTCATTAAGATGTTTGTGGTGTCATTGTTGTTTTACTTCACTGCGTCCCTCAACCTCTGAAACCAAACCTACACCCTTGTCTAAAGGAATAAAGAAAAGTCTAACCATTAAAGAAAGAGGCTTTAGAGTGTGATGAGTTAAACAGTGTTTTCTGAGGTCAACAGCCTTCTGGTTAATGGATAGTACAGTGCTGTAAATGAACTACCAACAAGAGCTTTGCAAGCAAACATTACACTATACATGAACCTGAGTCTGGCCTTCATACTGCACCATTTAGACTTGGTAATACTAGTAACCACAATAAAGTTTTTTATTGTTTTGCTTGGCTAAGCTTTCAGGGTTTTGTAGATCCGTAAGACTTTAATATGTGGCGCACAGCATTCATACTGGAACTCAGGGATATTCCCATGTTTTTATTCTGACAAACACGTGGGGTTTTTTTCCAAATGAGGAAATCACCAGATGGTATTTTTAGAAATCCATTTCTGGCAGGATTTCATACATGTGTTGTTTTTCTGTTTCCTTTCTCAGCCCTGGTACATGTTAGGTGTTGGCTGGTTTCCAATGTTGTTTAGTCTTGGGATTGAAGCCTCCATGTACACTATTGACTTCAACAAAGACTTTTACGAGTGCATTTAGTATTCAACATAATTAGTCATTAAAGATTTACCAGCATTGTTTTAACTCTAACATGTATCATTTCTTTTTGAAGTACTTAACTGGAAAATTAAAGAATCATTTAGAAATTCTAATTAGGTTTTCCTCACATTTGTTTACTCTGATTCAGTTGAAATTGTGTTTTTTCTGACCTGCAGTTTATTTTCTTTCTTTCCTTTAAAGTTATTAAAGAAAGAAAAATTGGTAATGGTCCATTTTAATTGGTCTCCAGGGAGTAGGTTAGTAATGCCAGCCCACCCTGAACTTAAAAGTGTTTTGTTGCAGTAATATCTTTTTTTTTTTTTTTTTTTTTTTTTTCATGGAGCTGTTGTAAACGATAATGAGAGCTCTACTTAGCACTTCAGAGTTTGGAGATTGATGGCTATATGCCAGTGAACTCAGATTGTGTTATCCTTTTCAGCTGATAAAGTGTACTTTTGTGGCACCTTACTTAAGGCAACTTTAGGAAGAGAGCCGTGATTTCTATTATTTTGTGGACCTTTTCCCTCGCCTTGATCTCCACTGGAGGGAAAACAAGTTGAATGGGTAGTATGAAGTGGAGATGGTTGCTAGCAGCTTTTGTGCAGAGAATTTTGTCAATCTCAAAAGATACAATAAAATAGCCATCCAGGAATTCAAATTCACTGTCACAATTTCCATTCATTTGCCATTATATTGGTTGTAGTCAGACCTTCACTTGTATTTCAGCACCTCTGTTAAATGTTACAGCTGTGTTTGTACATCTACAAATCTTTGTTTGGGTTATTACAAAGGACTCAGGGAATCTATTTAGCGGTCGAGCAGTGACATTGGAATTCAAGTGAGGACAATATTGTGCTCTGTTGATGGTCTGCTACAACAGCAATACGAAAAATGATTTGGTGGAGATTGCCCATGTATGCTCATTTCATTATGTTCAATTCCTTTTTCAAAAGGCAACAAATACAAAAGCCATGGATGTTAGCAGTTTAGTGCTGCAAAATGGCTATTGACGGTCCCTAAGTTGATTCTGCTGCAATACTCCATTGTCCTGCTACTGTCCAGGAAAGGGTTACTGCAAGTCTATTCAGTGCAAGCGAAGGCTTTGCTCTATCAATGGAAGAGAGTCATTGTTTCAATTATGTCCATGTAATTACATCTATAAATTGTAATGTGTTTGTGTGTGTGTGTGTGTGTGTGTGTGTGTGTGTGTGTGTGTGTGTGTGTGTGTGTGTGTGTGTGTGTGTGTGTGTGTGTGTGTGTGTGTGTGTGTGTGTGTGTGTGTATGATATGCCTTATTGTGTGAGCAGAAAACTATGAATAGAAAAAAGATGGGAAAACTGAAATTATGTTCCATGTAATCAGTCTGGTGACAAGCTCGCGGCTCTGATCTTCACACTGGCAGATAAGTCTGATAGGATGGTCTGTTACTGACCAGAGTGGCAATTAGTCATTCCAGTAGAGAGACAGAATGGTTGGACTGTAAAGCATGTGGTACTGGGAGTTCAGCGGAGCAGATTTCACCACCACGCAGACAGAGGCATCAGTTGCAAATCCTCTTTATTCCCCCATAAATCCCAACGGCGGTGCACATCCTGTCAGGACACCGGTGTGGGCAAGTCAGCACTCCCCGATCGACCCGCGAGCAGAGCTGTGCTGGCGGTATGGACACTGGCTACATTACAGACATAATCAAATTCTGCTTATTTCAAGTGTGAGGCCACAAAGGCTGCTGTAATAACACTGTCTGTCATTTGGAGGTTTTTTCCTATTCTAAGCACCTTGTAGTATTATGAATGCATATATATTGAACATGGACGGCCACAGGGAATCACACTCCTGATCCTGGATGTGTTAGAGCACTGAATGAAAAACTTATTTACACAGGAAGAAGGAGGAATGATAGTAACGACAATATGATAAAGAAAATCTGTTATTGTTGCGGTTCGGAGATCAGGGTCAGATACACATCAGCACTTCTGGAGCCTAAACCTCCCTTTTCACTGGACAAAATAACGTGAACACGTGTTACAAAACGCAAGCTAGAATGACTGCCCGTTGAGGTGTTGATTCAACTGTACCATGAGGTCAGTTGAACTTAGTCCGGCTCTCTTGGGGTTACCTGGCTTCACTGATCCTAAGATTAGCCATCCTTGAAAAGCTGTATCATGAAGCTGGCTGTCAACTGGCTCTGTCAACTCTGGGTTGAGCTATCCAGCTACGAGGGTCATAACAAGCCACATCTTCAGAACCATGAAAGAAGTACATGATATGAGATGAAACGGTGATACCTGTGGGTAAATTTGGTTATAGTGACAACAGAAAGTGATATTCAACAAGGTGAAATGTAAACAATATGATCACATAACTGGAATAGAATAAGAACCTGTAGAAACTTTAGAAATAACTTTCCAAATATAAAAGCTAAGGCTATAAATAAGTGCAGAAGTGATTATTATTCTATGCCTTTTGTATAGAGTAGTTTTTGCTTTTTTCTGATGAACAAACTATTCTGAATATGTGATGCAATTATTGAAGTTAAGAGTAATTTCAGACTTTCTGCTGCCAAAGCAGAGAGGCTAAGAGAAGTAGTTAATGTCTGATGAGGTCAATCTGATCAGATTGCATTTATAATCATGGGAAATATTTAACAGTGTGTAGATCATTTGACAAAAGACAAAAGAGGGTTTAGTGTTTAATTCCAATTATCATCACAAAGTCTCCTTGGGTTTTCCTGAGCTACAGTGATGGAGTAAGAGTATAAAAAGAAGTTCCAGTTTCAGGAATGAAAGAGAACTTTTTACAATTAAAATGAAGCTATATTCGTCATTATGTATTTTAGTATTTTATTTAGTGTGGTAAACTGTTCCTCTGTTTGTTAGAAGCTCTGTTTTGAAACCGGGATTGTCGCATGGAAAGCCTGAAGCAGCAAAATGATTCTACTGATCTATAAAAATATCTATTGCTCTTTATTATTTGTCACTGTATTTTAAAGTAAACTACTATGCCTATGTTGGGAACCTGTAGGAATGGACTCCAGCCTGACTACTGATCTGATTGATCAGTGGTTTTGATCTGACCCTCTAAACTTTACCCGCTCTGGAGCAGGTTAGCCCTGCAGCATAAGTTACCATGGTGATCTGTCCCAGTTAAAAGTGAGCCAGTTTCATGATACCGCAAAACCTGAGTTTAGCCTAAAGTAGTGTTAATTTCGTCACTGGAAAACTATGACAAAAAATATTCATTGACAACCTTTTTTTTTTTTCACAACAAAAATAAGACTAAAGGTGAATAAAATAACCTATGAAGTATGACAAAATGTATTAAATTTTTCATCAACAAATAAGTACTAAACAATAATGTGAAAGGCGGACATATGGACAGGTTTATTTTTCCAGCAATTTCTTTATTAATGTTTTCAAATTACTTCTAACAACAAAGAAAAACAAAAAAAGAGATACCAAAAGGCAAACAGACTGTCCAACATTAAAAATCGAAAAACATATATAACTAAATATAAAGTTAATAAAATAATAATAAATAAAATTCTAATAATTAATTAACATAAATAAAAATCGAATGATTTTCTTTGCTTTTCAAAAGGGTTCCGCTATTGTTTATTCATGTCTTCATTTCATTGTTTGTACGTCATTGTCGAGCTCAAAGACACAGTTCACATGGAGCAGAACAATCAAGTATAAAAGGAGTCAGTTCAAGCAACCGCCGAGGACCACTTACATTTATACTTTGTCTGCCTCATTCATCACATTACTTGTATCTACATTCTCCATGTAATTTATAAAACGACCCCAAATCTCTTCAAAGAGCAATTGTTTACCTTCAAAGTAATGTAAGTAATCTTTTACAGTGGTAAACTTATGGACAATTCTTTAACCCAGATAATTAATTTTGGATTACTGGTCTGAAAAAGTGAGATAACTCTTTTTGCAAGCAGTAAACAAAGATCCAACGCAGCACCAGCTTTTTTAGGTGTATGATGTTTATAAGGGTGTAAACCTAAAATGGAAATCTTGGGGTCAAGTGTTAAGTGTATGCCCAATATACTCTCCAGAGATTGTTTAACCTCCCTACAAAACAGTTTAACCTCATCACATTCCCAAACATAGTGATACACTGATACACAAGTATGGGATAGCATTATTGTACTTGTTTAGCTTTTCCGGTGTCATATATGTCCTCATCGGCCAGTTATATTGCAGCAATTTGATCCGAGTATTGACAAGTTTGTGTTTGTGCTTCAACACACACTCCTTCCAAGTCCTCGGGGGGGAAATCCTCTTGTAAGTCCCTCTCTCCAGGTATTAAGTTTTAGTAAAGAAGACTCAGAGGATCCCTAACTAAAGGATTATATAGTTTTGAGATAATACCCTCTGAAAAGCAGACGTTTTGCATTTCTGTGTCCACAATAGACAATGTGGGGATTGACCAACACTGATTTTGAGATGATCTAATAAAGTTCTTCACCTGTACGTATTTGAAATAATATTTGTTTGGGATACTGTAACTGGCAACCAATTCCTTAAACAAAATTAAGGTCCCACTACATGATACCATGATGTCCCCCATTGTCTTCATACCTTTTTCAGTCCAGTTCATAAAAATCTGCATCTGCTCTGCCTGGTGAGGGAGAGAGAGGGTTTCAAATCAGATATTTCTTAACTAGATACCACACTGGAATTGTATTTCTAACTATGGGATTTTTAAAATTCTTTTTCAGTATTTTTCTTTTTCACTCAGTATTTTGCTGTGTGTAAATACTGAGGGAGAGTCAGGGAGGACGGGAGAGCAATTTTCAATTTTCATCCAAGGTGGAGGGGCTTTATCTGAAAAATAAAACATGTTTCTGAGAACTCAGTTGGGCTGCCCAATAGTACCAAAGTAGATTGGGGCACTCTTCTGTCATAAGGTGACGAGTGACAAACGTAGCCTTAGACGGCTGTTGTTCCACAGATTTCTTTCGAAAACTGTCCTTAAGTTTGAAAATAGGTTAATAGCAACGGGATGTTCTGAAACAGATACAGGAGTTTGGGCAGTATGTTGTACATTCATTCTTCCTATAAGCAATAAGGGTAGGGGATACCATCTGTCTATGGAAGAGATAATTGACTCCCCATGGGGGTATAATTAACTCCAACAATGTCCCGACAGCCCTGTGGAATTTTGAATGGTTTGGATATAGTTCCATTTTTTAATATCTCTGCATACGGGTCATTATGGAGAAGTTTAACCTATCTACAGAAATTTTCCCCGCAACCAAAATGTTTTAATATTTCAAATAAGTAAGCTCACTCTACTCTTTCGAAGGCCTTTTCTGCGTCCAGTGATGGTAAAGCAGCATCCGGCTTTCCCTTCTGATTATGAAGAATATTCAATAGTCAATTTTACAAAGTATCTTTAAATCCACATTTAGGAGACTTATTGGTCTTACGTTTTCAGATCTGCAACAAGGTTTTCCAGGTTTGGGCAGCAATGTAATTGGAGTCCCTCTTAATGAAGCAGGTAGGATTCCCCTTTCAAATGAATCTGAACATATCTAAGATAGGGAGGAGCAATTTAGCTTTAAACTTCTCATAAATTTCCATTGGCTGCCCACCTGTGCCTGGGTTCTTATCTAGTTTCATATTATCAGTTGCTATAGATATTTCATCCGTAATTATAACTGCACCTAGATCTGTACTGATTCATTCTGAAATATTAGGTATTTGAAGGGCATCTGGGAAGGAGTTTTGCTCATGTCCCATATGTATTATATCTGAACTGTATCATTTTTCAGAAAAGCTCTTGAAAGTTTCATTAATTCCTAGAGGGTCAACAATAGTCTGTCCATTGCTGTTTTCAACTGAGGTAATATTGTTTTCATCTTGTAACTGTCGAAGGCGCCCCTGATTATAAAATCTGCTTAAGATGCATGACATTTGAGAGAAAGTTCATTATACTGTGTTCTTAGCAGCAGAATTTGTTGACGTACCTTTGGACATGCTGTTTGATAATATTCCCCTTCAAGTGACTCAATTTCCGCCTCTAACTTTTATAACTTGTAAAACTAATTATCTGACCCTTTTATATAAGCTTTAAAGGCTTCCCACCTAATACAAGCTGAGGTTCCATTTGTATTCATTTCAAAAAATACAATAATTTGATTGTCTACGAAAGAGATGAATTGGAGCCATTTTTGTGGGGCTGTAGTCTCCCGGTCGACTGGTCGGTCGATATGCTCTTGTCCGACCGAATTCTCATTGGTTGAACCATTGCCGGGGTCACTTTCATAAGGAGGAAAAAGCGCAACATCAATAGCCTTCCAGGATTGATCCATTATCTTCAGCAGCGGGACGAAACAGCAGTTTGCACATCACAGCTGAACAAACAACACGGCACATCATCTAAAAACAGCAGGCTAACTTGTCTGCGTTAGGTTTCTCTGTCAACTTTCATGTTTAACGTTTGAGTCTTTGACAGTGTATTCCTCAATAGTTCTTGTTCTGGGATCGCCAGTTGATATAGTTCTGTTTTCGTAAATCATATGAATATGGGCAGATGTAAACTTGTCAGCTCTGAGTCTGTTGTTATCATTTCATTATAGAATTATTAGGTTAAAATGATTTAATATGCTGCAAATACTGGCTTTTTATCATATAATTTATTTAGGCTAATAAGGCTACTAGGTAGAGTGCACTCAGTGCACTGTGTCCGATTTAGTTAATCTAGAGATAACATGAAGATTTTTTTTTTAACCCTTCGACCAAGAGATTGGTTGAGCAGTTGGTGCGATTTCAGTCAACCAAGATTGTCTTTGGTTGACAATAACTCTACATTTTTGTTTAAATCAACACCCAGGGGAGATCTCTCCTTAATCTTAAACCTTCGTATATTAATGAGTTTGATGCATGATCAGAAATTAAAATACTGGAAGAAAGTAGCAGAAACTAAAAAATAATTAATGCAATAATATGATTTATACGCAGTTGAGTAGCAGGAGTATTTGAAGACAATGGGATTCGTGTCCCTCAGATTAAGTTCCTCCATAAAGTGATGGATGATTTGTCTACTAGAATGAGAATTATCGACACTCTTCTTTCTAGTTCTGGGTTCAGTGTACACTTAATGTCCCCTCCTTTTATTTAGCTACCAGGCAGAGATGAGATTGTAAGAAAGGGATTGTGAAAAAACTTGTGGTCATCATTGTTTTGAGCATAAATATTTATCAGGTACCATTTTTCAGTAAGTTGCACGCCTTGTAAAATTTTACATCTTCCAGTCTTGATTATATTTAAGGTCATGAAAAGAGTTTTGTCTGTGGGCCTCTGGGCTAAGTTACCACTTAACAAGCAAACTATGTTTGTTTTAAACACTTCAGGCTCAGTGAATATCCAAATCAGTACACTGTAAACAGTGACTGCATCATCTCACACTGGTCCTTTTTATGATTTTAGCACCCTAATAAAGTCCTCTGCATGGGTAAAGACCCATATTGGGGACTAAAAGTGCTTACTCTGGGCAGATTTTTCTACCTGTTAAATAAAACTCTCCCTCTGTGTGCAGAGGTGGCCGAGACCCTGCATGTTTCCTTGTGGATGTGTCAAACGGAAGACTGTGGGGAGCAAGGCGAGGGCAGGAAGGTGTGGGGGGTGAGGGAGGGTAGAGGAGGCAGCGCTGTGCACAGGCCATTTACCGGATGTATGTTCATTAGCATGGAGCATGGGCCGTTCCCTCTCCTCCGGGAATGAGCTGTGCTATCTGACATCCCAATACAGTAAACAAACTGCGCTGTGCAGATCCCTGCTTCACACACACCAATGCACAGCAGTGGACTGCTTGGCGAAGATGAGTCAATTTTAACAGAGCACTCAACTGAAACAAAAAAATTTTCTCATTAATTAGCTTCATTGCAGTTCCACTTCCAAGATGTCCTCGTGCTGACTGACTGCAACTTAAATAAGGTGTTGTTCTTAGGTTGAGATGTGAAAGTGTCACTAGACTCCTCAGCTCCTTTTACTGCGCCCTCGCAGTGATGAGAAAGTCTGCACTCTCTGCTCGTCTTTTATCAAAATCATTCAAGTTCAAAGCATGACTAGTGAGTGATGGAAAATTGAGCTGCTCTCTCATGCAGCAAAGAACAGTGCAGTCATTCCCTCACCAGCCACTCCTCCATCAGTCAAAATGTGCACAGATATAGACTATTGATAAATGCCTCCGAACTATTCTGAGACTGGAAATTTAAAGACTTCAAATTTTGCCTTGTTCTTCTGTGGTGCACGGATAAATCTGACTAAATGCTAGACAGTGATACTGTATGACACCTCAGGCAGCCACGTATTTCTCTGCATGGGGACACCGGGTGCCAATTTATCTCCAAACTTGTGTCTATTTCTTATGATTGAACTCTATAACTTCCAGAAATGGCCTCTTAAATCACAATGCATTTTACAGTGTGTGAACTCTCACTGAAATTGCAGACGGTGCCCACTGTTTCATGGTAAAATAACTGTCTTAAAACATTTTTCAACATTGCTCACTCAAGAGGCTCGGGCAGCCATTTCAGCTAAATGAAACTCTGAAAACATTCATATAACGAGCTGGTTTCAACATATAACACAACAAATATATGGTTTATAACTTAGATAGACATCAGACTTAATTTTATACATGTTCATATAATACATACTGTTTTTTTAAACATTTTGGGAAGTATGCTCTTTGGTGCCAAGAATTAGATGAGAGGATTGATACCACTCTCATTTCTGAAGCTATAACCAGCAGCCAGTTTGCTTAGCTTAGCACAAAGACTGTTGTGTGCAGCTAAGAAACAGTCTGGGACAGAACACCTATAAAACAACAAAGGGTTATTTTTACACTTTAATTTCGTACAAAAATCAAGTAAGCTATTGTGTGTTCATTAATGAGCTTTAGGGTTACTTTTAGGTGGATTTTTTACCTTTGGACAGAGCCGATCTAGCTGTTTCCCCGTTTCCAATCTTTATGCTAAGCTAAGCTAACCAGCTGCCAGCTGTAGCTTCATATTTGCTGTACGGATATAAGAGCTGTATCGATCTTCTCATTCAACTCTTGGCAAGACAGTTAAAAATTTCCCAAAATGTCAAACTATTCCTTTAAATGTAATGAGCTAATGGATTTTGTGAATTAATATCGATTTTGACTTTGAATTCTCTCACGGACAATGGCATGATCAAACTGTTTGTAAAAATGGGAAGGAATTGAGTGGGGGAAAATTAAATAAATTAAACGTTAGTAAAAGGCCGAATTTGGGGGATTATAAAGATAGATTATTGGCAGTGGTTTGCAGGATTTGTCAGTAATAAAAGAACTAAATGGTTTAATAACCTCTTTGTGAGATATTAAGTTACAAATTATGAACCATTTACCATCCTCTGTGGACCAACTTGTGCTGTTGCATCATCTCGTTTTTACTGATGAACGATATAAATTGGCATTTTTCTCAACAGCCTTTTGAAGTGTTTCCTCTCTGCAGTTAGGTCATGCTAAAACGCTGTGAGAGGAAACAAACCAATTCAGTTTATTTCGGCAGCCTAATGATTTAATGGCCAGTGCGGTCCATGTCTGTGTGACGGTATTAGCTTCGTGACTGGCTGAGAGGGTTTGCTGGTCATGAAATTATTAACGGTTGTTGTCCTGTTTTCAGATTCCAGAGCCGGCGAGGGGGCACCACAGAAAATTGACCATGCTGTCATCGGAGGAGTGGTTGCTGTGGTGATGTTTGCCATCCTTTGTGCACTCATTGTTCTTGGTCGATACTTTGCCAGACACAAAGGTAAAGCGACGGATGTGCAATCACACTTGATCATGAACACATCTTAGAGTTCAAGTGTTTTTTTTTTGTTGTTGTTGAAAAGTGGAGTGCAATAGGATTGAAGTGGTGACACAAGAGGTGGAGGAGGTGTGTTTTCTAATTTGTCAGTACTCTTTTGCAGGAACTTACTTCACACATGAAGCCAAAGGGGCGGACGATGCAGCTGATGCAGACACGGCCATCATCAATGCGGAGGGAGGACACAACAACACAGACGAGAAGAAGGAGTACTATATCTAGACTGGACAGGCCAGGAGAGACGGGTGGGAATGCTGCTGCTTGTGGTGGTGATGGTGCTGCTGCTGTAACTGTAGGAGCATTATGTATAACTCTGATTGGTTATGAGAGGGCTTGAGGGCAGAGAGGGGGATATTTAAAGAGGAAGAGAAGAAAGAAAAAAGTGGAAAGTAGGACCGCCATGGCCAAGTGGTAATAAGAGGCATTGCTGAGTCTCCTATCCGACCCTTCCTGGACTGCTGGGGCCTATTCTGTACAGTTCAATTATTTTACAGAAAATTTTGTGCCTTGTTCTATTTCTTTTGTTTATTTTGTTGTCTATGTGTGCTGCAGCTAGCTTTTAGCCCATGTACCCAGATCTGAGGAGCCAGCTCATCCTTTTTTCGGTTGTTTTTGAGTAACCTCCAGAGTTTGGTAACTGGAACGCAGTGTCAACACATTTCTCCTCACTGGCTCAAAGTCCAATAGTCCCTACAGATTCATCATTCTCCACTCCACAGTTGTGATTAACCATGCTTATCATAGAATGTATTTGTTCCTGAAAGTGAAGTAGGAGTTTTGTTAAGTATCATTTCACAACGAACTCCATAGTACAACCTGTCCCTTGTTGGCTTCAAGAAAACCTCTGACAGTTAGATGTGAGGTCAGTTTAGCATTGGTTTAGGCTACTGTGGAGTACAGTCTAAGACATCCAGATGGCTGCAATGTGCCATGATATGGAGTTAGTTATGGAGTTATTTATAGGGAAAATCTGAACCGTTCATTTTAAAGCTCTTTATCAGGATTTTCTCCTGATCGAGAGGACACCAGTAAATTAACAACGGCAGATAACATTAACTGTCATCTGCTTTCTTTCTTTTTTGTTCTCATTCGCTGAAAATCTGGTTCTGAAAAAAAAAAAATCTTTGACATTTTTGGAAATATGCGGACTGTTTTTGCTGAGAGTTAGATCGATGCTACTTGCATGTCATTGTGATAAATATGAAGCTGCAGCCAGTTAGCCTAGTTTATCATGAAAACTGGAAACACAGGGAAACAGCTAGCCTGGCTCAGTCCAATGGTTAATACATTTTAAAAAATTTAATTGCCAACGACCCTCCATGGAACTACAATGTGTCATTTCTACATTTTGGATTTTGTACAAGTTAAGCAAGATGAAACATGTTAATTAGTGATCTTCAGAGGCACTCGTAGGTTTGGACCGAGTCAGGCTAGCCATTTCCAGTCTTTGTGCTAAGCTAAGCTAACCATCCGCTGGCTGCAACATCATATTTACCATACAGACATGAGTGGTATCAATCTTCTCGTCTAACTCTCTTCAAGATAGTAGGCTAAGTGTAGTTCCCAAACTGTCTGTTTTCTTCAAAAACATCCCCTGAATCAAGATTTAGATTCAGTTTTAGTGACTATTTGCATCAGAATTCTTTTTTTTTTTTCATCCATGCGACAGTTGGACGAAAAAACATGGCAGAAAGCATTGCTCTAATAATTAGAGCCAAACTTCATCTCTGTTGGCAGACATTAATTGCCTGCAGGGTCAGAGTATACAATATATATAGTACTCTGTAGTACCTAAAACAGCAACCGGTCCTGCTGGATTGATCATAAAATCTTATTAAAATGTGCTATTTGTTAGATATTGGTACAGCCTGCTGTGCGTGCTTTTTGTTTCAACATGAATTTTCACATTTTCATACCACCCAAATGGTCAACCCTAGACCAATAATAATAATTATGCGAGCGTGCATATATACAGTTAAAACTACTTGTATACAGCAATGGCTGAGAGTCCCTTTTGCAGAATGCTCCTCTCTAAATAACCGATTTTTTTATGTGATTAAACAGCATATTGAGCATTTAACTGGAAATGTTACAAGGACTTTGGTTTATTTTATTTTCCAAGGTCTCATCTTTTCATTTGATTGTATTGTATTAAAGAGAGGACAGAATGTTACACCTTCAATGGCAGTTTCCTTGAGATGTATAATGTATCAAGGTATGTCCATATATACACATAGCAAGCTGAAAAAAAAAATTACTGCTTATTTCCTGGCTTAGAAATCCTTGCTACACAGACTTTTTTGCCCTTGCCCATACCCAAGTAGAAAGACATTCAATCACTGCAAACATGAATCAGTTATATTTCCTTGCTGTCTGTAAAGACATTTTACCTTTGGGCTGTCTTTGATAACTTGTAAGGGCCCTCTGCCTTGCAAGTTATCAAAGATTTGCGAAGAGCTTTAGACTTGGTTTGGGAAAGATCATTTTCTTACTGTCAACCAGCAGCCTCAAACCTTCACAGAGGAGCCGTCTACTGTTACAAATTTCGTTATTTTTATTTTTTTTCCCGAACACAAATCAGAAGATCCTATGCTCGCAGACAGAGACACAGTGTGCACACCATGCACACTTCACGCCTCTGACTCTGTCACAGCTAGAAGAATAAAACCTGTTTGGTAATTAGTAAGAGACTTCATTGTATTGCCTGAATTATGAAAAAAAAAAATCTGTAAATGTATTATGAAAAAGGATAACCACTGCCTTAAACCCACCTCTTGATACTTATCATTATAAAGGAAAAGACTGAAGGACTTAATTTAGTGCCTTCTTTGATTTTGAGGCATATGGTTAGTATTGAGTATCCTCATGTACACTCTTACAGTCTATCTTTTATATTTCTGTTCTTACTAACTTACAGGGCCAATACTCATCCATGTTGTCTATGTTCGTGCACCATAGACCTCCATCAACAATACAACATGGAGCATAAAATAAAAAAAAAAGCTGGAATGAGTTTGATGTAGGGGGAAAAAAGTATTTCCTTGTTTATCAGGGTGGTGTGGCAGCTTCCACTGACTCCAGTGTCGTATGACAGGATGTAGTGTTTATTGTCTTAGCATTCACAAAACAATTTCAATTTGGTCGTAATTATTTTCTCTGCTTCACTTCATTTGTTATTTATTTGGATATCTTAAAGGACAAGGCTCGCTGGTATTATCAGAGAGGAATACAGTACTAAAAGCTATAAGAAGCTACGAAAAAAGTACATTTTTGTGGATTTTTGGTGTCATGGAAACAGTTATGTGCATGACAAATTTTATTTTGGGGATATTTATCTTAAATGGTTATGAAGTGACTGCTGCTTTTAATCGATGAACATTAAAAGATTGTCGGAAACATTCTAATCCAATTTTTGATTTTTTTTTTTTTTTTTTTTTTTCAATACTTGATATTTAGTATGTTTGTTTTCACTCTCTCAGGTTCATGAGTGTTAATAGTTGTGTTTTTTGCATCTCAGGTAGAATGCAAATTTAAGGCCCCAAGTATATACTGTAGTACCACAACTATTCAAAAAGTGAAGAAATCACAAGATGTACATGTTTTTCTCAGTTGTACATGTTTATGTGTTCTTAATATGGTGCACTGTTACAGTAAACGTTAAATATTATTTTGCATAGACCTAGTTCACAAAGAAAGAAAACTAGATTTGTTAAGCAAACGAAAATTATGTACAGTCAGTGTCAACAAAATCACGATGATGTTCATAAAACTACTTCTTCTTCTTCCACAGTAACACTTTTGCTCATACTGTATTGGTTATTTAGTAATTATAGGATGTGACCACAGCCAGTCAAGCATCTGTTTGCATCATTCAATTCATGCATAAATTTTCATAGATGAAAAGTTGGCGTACTTACTGTGACATGAAGTTTTTTGAATGATCTGTAACATGTCTTGAATATTTGGATGATACTTGTGTTTAAGCCTGGGGAGGGAGGGAGGGAGGGAGGGAGCGGTGGGGGGGGGGCTTGGTTATATTATTACCCCCAGATGGTTGTTTTTGTTGTCGAATCCTAAATTTCTCTCTGTACCCAGGCGACATTTTTCTTTTGTGTAGTGAAGAGGGTGTTTCTCATATGACCATGCATATTTTGTATTGGTTAACACCAACATTTTTACAAAAGAAAAAAAAAAAATCAGAAGAGTACTTGTCTTAATAAAAACATATCAATGTTTAAAGTCGTGTGCTGTTTTGACTTGATCAAAAATGTGGCTTCACTTTGTAGTCCTGTCCTGCTTGAGAACGGTAGAACTTGTAAATTTGTATTTGTCAAATTCACTCCACTTGTTCAACGTGCTGAATACATTAGCTGGATTGAACCCGCTCACTTCATCCTGAGCTGCTGATAGTTGTCAAACTCACAAAGAAGAACGATTTTGAGACGAGGCAAACATACTGTCCCCATGTAAATTCGATCTGGCTGAGCAGCGGCAATCTGAGCTCCCATCAGTGACTGACAAATGCAGTGTGGTAAAGATAGAGGAGAGAAATGTTTTAAACGACAAAATGACTGACACAGACAGGCTTGGGGGCCCCTGTTAAGGTTTCTGGCTGAACATGTAGATGTTAGTGATTTGAAAAATTGATAGGCATTTTGAGGAACAAGACCTAATTCATAACCATAAGCTATTCTGTCATCATAATCCTGTCAGTGCCACCATTTCCCATTACTTTAAGTGATCCATCCCAGGTAAAGGTCAATAACATTATTCAAACTTTAATGGGAATAGTTTAACCTTAGAAACCAGCCACATTTTTCTCTTACTCATACAATCACTGAAATATAATGCTTCCCTCAAGGAACATTAAATACCTGCCTATTGATTTTTGAAATACGGCAGATTATTGGATTTTCTCTTCATTAATTTTATGAATTTGTTTTTAAGTTGAACTCTTGAAATTAATCATCTGAATAAAAAGCAGGTATAAGCATTGGCTGTTTGGCTGTACCAGTTTTCAGTGTATCATGAATGCAAGAATGAAGAAGGGTGATGTTTCAGTTAGATGCTATTAATTCCATTTAAATGTTCAATTTTAATTTGGAATGACATGTTTAAGTGTAATTACCACAATGGGGAAATTAAGAGTGAACGAATGTCTGAGCATGGCTTGTTTAGTTGGCTAATTGATTGATTGAGATTGATGGCATGTAGTACTTGGCTTGGCTGAGGTATAATTAAATGATGTGGGAATAAATACTGGGTGAACAACAGCAAACGCAACAGACTCTGTCTGCGCACTGATCTCCCTCTTTGTCGCTGCTGTTCAGCACAAATATTCAAGGAGTTGAATAATTCTTCTTCAGTTATTTATTGGGCTGGATCACTGGTTAACAGGACAACAAATTCCTCCAGTATGTCCTTTTCCATTTTCATTCCTTATATAAGAAAAGCTCAAGGGCCTCCTGTACCACTACTTTTTTTTCGTCAGAAGATTTAGGCCATTTTTATATAGAAGATAAAAAGCCTGTACCTGAAAATAAAACGGCCCGATGACAGGGTTTCAGTTCACAAAACTCTTTGAAATGTCACAATTTATATCAAATTAGGTAACACAGTGCATCATGCAGTAGAGTTATCAGAGCATCACATCATTGTATTTTATCAGAAAGAGAGACTGCAATGGTAATTTTCTCAAAGGTTATACATAGAGCAATGAAAGAAAGTGTGCAGTATCTAAAATTATGTAGAACATTTGTTCATCTTTTTTTGGACCCATAGCCCTTGTCAGATGAACTCAAGTACCCCTTCGTCGACATCGTTTTCCAAATGTGTTTATTTAATATTTCAAACTGAATGTTATTTAACACCATTCGTTAAATAAGAGTGGATATCATTACACATTCAACTGAATTCTCAATGTTTAGTTCTTCAGCTTCACCCGCTGGGAGTGTCAGAGCCTGGACATTTCAAACGAACATTTATTTATTACTTTTAGCCATTTCAACCAATACTCATTACTTCTGGCTAACTAGTTAAAATGTTTATCCCTCACTTTAAGCCAAATATGTAAATTGTTTATCCATTATTTTTGGCTACCTCTTTCACCCATCAATTATGTTTTTAGCTGTCTAGTTTACAATTCATTCCTTATTTTCAGCTAACTGTTTAGACTTCTCTGCTTGCTAACTAGTTTTCACACAATCTCAAACACATGTAACTAGTTTTCAGGTGTTACGGTTGACTCAATATGTGGATATTTTAATCGCTTTTAAATCACAATCTTTCCACATACCCCTTAGTAACTGCAAAAATCCTCCCTGGGGAACAAGTATGCACTTTTCATTCAAGGCAATAAACCTGATATATTAACAGCCTGTGTAAGTTTACTGTTCACCATCTAAAATGCAGTAAGCTAGAGTCTAATGGAAAGTATGTAACATTAGAGTAAATTACAACTGACATTAGTAATTGGTAACTGATATTAGTAATTAACATGGAGCAACTGCTCATGTGGGTAATAGTGTTAAAATCTAGAGAAAGGCTTGAAAAAACAAGTGGCATTGTTTTAGTTATCTGTTGTAATAAGTTTTAAAAAACTTGTGTTTTGTACTACAAGGACAGCATTTTGTGTTTTAAGGTAAGAATTTAGCAAGTCACTCTGGCTCTTTGCATTAATAGTTTTGCAAATTGAAACTGACCAATTGCGAAATACTGCAAGAAAAGATAACATGCAAGAACAAAAAGCATTAAAACTGAAGCCAGTCGAACAAAGCCAAGCCATGCCAAAACAGAGGTTTGTAGAAAACATTGTCTGACTTCTTCAGTGTGTCTTCTATACATAACTATTAATGTTGGGGGAAAGGTGCCATGAAACAGATGAGCTACAATACTTGTTTCAAACAATGATGAAGGACAAGCACCTGAAGCCTGTGCTAACCGCAACACATTTATCTCTGCGTGCTACGGTATGACCCAGAGAAATCTGCATTAATTAACGCACACACAACCAGCCTGTTAATCCTGTATGAAAGTGTCAGGGAGAAGAGACTTGTGTTCGTGTGGTGATTAACTCCAAACCTGAAAGATGCTGTGAACAGCACTATGGGCTCTAATGTCAGTGATCTTGCTGCTTGATGTTTAATACTCTGATATTTATTCAGAGATTGATGTTTACCAGAGGGACGAAATTTGCTGGATGTTGATGTGGAGGTTTTAGGTGATTAATTAGAAAAAGCTATGAAAAAATCTCCCTCCCCCCTTCCAAAAAAAAAAAAAAAAAAAAAAAAGTTAAGTGTCTCTGACAGGAAATCTGTAATTATCTGCTGAGCCCAAGCTTCAAGCAGTATCTTCTGAAGTTCCCTCAACCAAATCTCAAGGTGACTCCTTTCTGTAGAAGCAATGAGAAGTTTTCTTTTGCCAAATTTACATTAATGTTCCACTTCACAGTCACCAACCAGATACAATAAGCAAGGCAAACATTCCCCACCCTTATCTATCTCTATCTTTTATTCTGCTACGTCTGCATGTAATCTTTCTAGCATATTTAGCATTGTTGATGCATAATTAATTTTCAATTAAAGTAGATTTTTAATTTGAACACTTAGCTGTACGTGATTATCTTTTTGAGATAGCCATAAAAATGCTATTGTTGCACTACAAGTTTATTAAGTGATCCAGCTTCTTTCTGACACACTGCAAACCCCTGTATGGATGGTTTTTCACTTCTGTTTTCACTTTCTGTGTGTTTCTGTTGTCAGCATATGAAAGTGTTCTATTTTTGTGGGACAGCCTGTTACAGTCTAAAAAAAAAAATGTCTGTACACCGCCTTGAAGTCAGTAACATGGAGCTTTAGTGAGCCGGTGAGCTGCTGAAGGAACACTGCCACCTCAATAATTTATCAGTCTGAGTCTATTTTCACTTATTAAATTAATTAGTTAGGTAATTAAAAGTTACATATTTTAATTAAATTTGCATTGAATTAAAACACACAGCCTCCACCTGGAGAGAAAGGCATCATAGGATGAAGTTCATCAGCTTGACAGAGTTTGAAGTTAGATTCAATTCCACTTGGGAAGATGTGGGTAAGTTAAAAAATTATCTGTTTCATGCTCTGTAACCACTGTAGTCATCTTCTTTTGAAACAAGAATTACAGATGGTAACAGTGTATTGCTTTACAAAAAAGGTTTGAGGACTCTTAGCCAAACTGTATAACAGATTTTTTTACCTTATAAACCTTATAATAATTATTAATAATTCCAACAGACCTTTATAGAACCTACTAAATACTGAGGCCTCTGCACTCTTTGTGTAGATCATCTAAAGGCCGCAGGAAAAACGCAGCATCTACCCAAAAAAATGTGTTCTTATGTGGTCTTCAGCTCTTATTTGTACTAAATACCTACTTTAATAAATCAATCTTGAATTACATGTACTGTGATTTAAAAGTAGCTAAACATGAAATCCCCTAGAGTCAAAGGCCACTCTGCTAAGCTAGGCTAGCTTTAGCAAGTTAGCTTCGAGGTGGGCAAGTTTTGTTACTATTTTCTACATTATGATTCAAGATTTGCCTACCGTCTTATTTATGTGGTATATCAAACTCTTACTAAGATGTTTGATCATGAAAACCCATTTTTTTCAATTCTAGGAAAATTCCAGAAAACAGGAAAAAGTAAAGACGCTGCCCTGCACAAATGCGGAGAGCAGTAACTCTACAGAAAGAATGAAGTAAGAAAAAGGGATTGAAGTTTAACTTAGTTAGCCATGCTGTACCTCAGATAAATAAATTGTAACACCTTAATTTTATACATTTTCTTTTAGATACTGTCCAATATGACCATCTATGGGGTCTAAATGAGCACACAGTATCTATAAACAAAAACGTTGTTTCTTCCTCAGCCCCCTTTCCATTTGTACTAAGAAGTTAGTTTAATAAATTGTTCTTGAATTAAATAAATTAATATATGTAATTTGAAAGTAGCTAAACCACATGAAATCATTCAAATTCCACTAGTGTAAAAATACTTCACTGTGCAAAGGCAGAGAACAGTAATTATACAGAAAGAGTGAATTGATAAAATGGTCTGTACAACCGATAAATACACTGTAAAATCTTAATTCTATGCATTTAATGCTGATCATTAATAATCTTCATAGAATTTCCATAAAACTTAAAAAAAATTAAGATACTGCCCTCTACAACAATCTAAAGTGCTGGTAAAACACAGTATCATCAAACAAAATCCGTTTTGTCCTTTTGTACTAAGAAGCTTCTTTAACCATTTAATCTTGAATACATACGAGATTAATTAAAAATAAATGAGCATTAAAATGTGTAAGGTAGCTTAAACATATGAAATCATGTGAATTGCACTAGAGTCAAAGGCTACTCTGCTTAACTAGGCTAATTAGTTTTTAACAAGATAAGTTTTAGAAAGACTTTGTTACGTTTTTCTCATCATCACATTATGTCTTATTTATGTGGCATAACAAATTCAATTGACAAGATCTTCAGAATTTGTTTTTCAGAGGGACAAGTGGGTAAATTGGGTTTAGCTAAGCTAAAACTATAGCATCAGCTAGCCTTAACTAGCTGGAGTTCAGCCACTGCAGTTTGGACTTTAGCTCTGTTTTCTAGTTTTGTGAATTTCTTGTGCTTTTTTTTTTTTGCCAAAATGACAAATTTCTATGTTATATTAATTTTTTGTAGTGAGTTAAGATGTGAAATAGTTTAGGTACTGTGTTTTTACTTTGTATGGAAGAGCAAATAAAGAAAGATTGAATAGGTTTGCAGACAAATTCAGAGAAATGTTTAGTGTTTATTTCCTTTGTTCAGCTGTGCAAGGGATTCAGTTTTTGCTTGGTAAAGCATTGCTGAACAGAGCTGTTTATCCAGTTTGCCTGTGTGGTCATCTCTACACATCTACACCGAGTTTACGTTCACACAACAGTCCAGATTGCAAATATGCAGAGAGACATAATCCACCACGAGATGTGGACAGCCGTCATCTAAAACATTACCCTATTGCTATCACTGGGTATTCATTTTAAGACATGAAAGCCTGAGCCGGAGATCTAGTAAGTACCCAGTGTTAGCACACCCTTACCAAGTCACTGTGATGTGAACAAAAGAAAACTGGGCTAGCGAAACAAGAAAAATGTGTACAGAAAAGAACAAAAGAGAAGTTAATGGAAACAAGATGGAACCCACTTTTCTACAACACTTAATTAGTATTTAGAGGAATAGTTGCAGTACCAAGATGTAATTAGTTTACTTTTAACCCCATTACCTGTTACATGTGCTTGCTAAACTGAGACCTTAAAAAGATATTTCAGAAAACTATTCCGCCTCCACCCTGAAGCATATTTGATTTAGTCCCATTTAAAAAGGGCATGTCAGAAAGATAAATTATATTCTATGCATGCTTTGTTTCTTAATGTAGAAATTAAATTGAGGCCTTAAATGCATGAATTAAATACTTGTGAAATTACAGAAAGAGGGGCCTGAAGCAAGTGAGGCTCCCTGTTCTGGTCGGTTAAATGACTCCATGGATGTAATTACTTTTCTGCTCAGTAATAGGTTCTTCTTTCCAACATATAATTTTCATACCCTGTGTGTGTCATGTTCGTCATATCTTACCTGTCTGACTTGAGGGTGACTTACCAACTATAAATTAGTGCTGTGTGTCCACCTGCAGCAGTGGCACAACATTAGCAACCGTGCATCCTTTGAGTTTGCGCAGCAAGTGAGTGTGCCATTGTTTACCGTGGCCTCTCATCTGATGGCTAGACTAAATGCTCAGTGATCCAGATGGGAGCTTTAAACAAACACTCTTTTTTTTTTCCTTTTTTTCTTTTTTTAAATTTCTGATCGATCAAACCAGCTTCCCATAGCCTGGAACCTGTTGAATTGTTTGGCTTTTGTTCCTATTTCCTCATTAGTAATGCCTTATGGTTTTGAATTTTGCGAAATTCAGAATCATTGAACTGTATTCAACACCGTAGAGCTATGACCCAAATAACAGATGCATCATTTACAAGTAAATGCCTCAAATGGATTCACATGGCTAAAGCTTATTCAACTGGTGGTTACCTTTTGAACCAACTGTAATGCCTTGGATAATTACATTCTGTTTTTCAGGCTATTATTCATCAGTTAAAAGGTCAAGGGCATTATTTGCTACACAAACTGAGCCTTGAAATGTATGGGCCAGCACACAGTCTCCTAGTTGCTTCGTAACTTTGATATGCATGTGAATGTCAAATTTGAAAACTGAACCCTAATAGGCAGCCATTACTGCAAGTGAGGAGCCTTTGTGTAAACCTGAAGTCTAATCACTTATTCAATCACTAAGCATTGTGTCCCCGCTCTCCTCCACCCTGCCACCACTGCTCCCGCTAAAAAGCAGCTGATTTTCTATTTCAAAAACCATGGATACAGTTGAATAAAATATATATTTCTGCCCATAGCCAGGGCCTAATTGGCTATCTTAAGTACTAACAAGGTTCTCTTGGTCGTCTAATTAAATGAAAATCCATTGTCATGTTAACTAGGTAATTAAGTGAGCCATAGATGATCCCTAAGAACTTTCTTTATCTTATAAATGTTAACACTACATCTTACAAACAAGTATAGAAAAGGATACCAAACATGAAATACACTGGTGATTACGGAAGACAAGGCTGCAGCTTCTCCTAACTACATAAACAGTGAGATGTTGAAAAGATAACAGGATCGTGCCTAAAAGTAGAAACTGCCATCTACTTTTTTTAGCTCTTGTGAAACTCATCTCTGAACCATCAACACTGAGGACAATGTGGCACCAAGCCAGACAACAGGGTTCGGAGCACATTTTTCCTCTGTCACATAAACAAGGAAAAGCTCCAAAAATGGATGCTTTCCTTGTAATGAGCTAAGGTACTGCTTTATCTGCTCACTAAAACATCTATTTTAAAAAGGTACAATTTCAGGCCATCACAACGTGCTATCTATATACAGTGGCAGTATTTTAAAAGACAATACTTTCCATACATTTTCACAAGAATAAAAAAATAAACCCATATTTACACTGATATGAATTCCAAAATAAGCCTCAGTAGGATGCATATTTTTTTTTAAAGGATTTGTTTTTTTTGAAGTAGAGGCTTCTACTGCACCATTATACTATTTAAATATGCTCTGCACTTCACAGTCAAGATCCATCAAAGAAACAATAAGGAAGTATACATTCATAAAGTTCCAATAATGTTTTGTAATGGAACATTACACTGTAATGAACAACCAAAAATGGTTCTTTATGGAGCCACTAAAGTGCCGTGAACCAGAGAAACACAGCTACTGCCTTGTGCTATATTACTAATAGATCTGCAGACCGCAGTCACGGACAGAACCATTAAGGATTGTAAATTGTTCCTCCAGAATGTGAAGAGTCTATAATGTAGTTTTGTTAAACTCTAAAGAGTCATCTCCTCAAGTGTGTGGGGCTACTATTACCCCGCAGATCACCTGTCCCTGGGGATGTGACAGTCCTTTCACCTTGCACCTGCTGGTGTTTGACACCACATGCCTCATACATCTCAGCTCTGCATCTGGACGACACCAGATGTTCTTGAATAATTTCTCATACAGGTGAAAGTTCCGTCCCTCCGCAGCTGAACCTTGACTTGCTCTACATTTCTTCCAATCTAGACACATCAAGACATGTGCATGCAATTTCTGCTCAGATTTTTCTTACTTTAAAATCTTCACTGCTGTGAGGAGAGGTGACAGCCTAGAGGGAGGGGGGACTGCAGAGCCGTTTTTCCACTCATTTCATTTGCCCCCTGCTGAAAAATAAGACTTTAACCTGATCCTGAAAGGTAGCATGTCTCAAATGCATCACAACGTCCAAAAAGCAGATGGCTGTCTAGCAGGGCAACAATTCTTTCTCCGAAACGCTGAATAATACATATCTTGCTGTGATCCAGCGAATTCAATCCTTTTCTATAGGCTATAGAAAAGGATTGCTCTCAATGTAAACCATTTTGCTAGAGGCCGTTCTCTATCCTCAGGTCCAGTCTCCCATAAATAATTTGCCTTCAACCTTCACATGCATAAAAATTGCAACTTGTTGGTTATGAGAGGGAACAGTGAGGATGCACTTTGAATGCCAATGTGGCGATGAATAAACAATGGCTCACTGCTCCAGGAGCAATGCAGAGCTGCCAGGAGACATTGCTTTGAGCCCACAGGCTCTCTTAATGGTTTCTGCCACAGACCAAGCCTTTCAGTCAGCTGTGAATTGGAGGCTATTTTGATCTGGGGGGGAACACTTTAATAATTTCTAACAAAGCAACAACTCCCAAGGCATTTTTGGACAACCTTGGCTGATTCCTTCCGATTATCCTCCAGCAAATCAAGTCACTTTAAACCATGACTGAATGGGCTTTCTGTAGCCACAAGCTTATGGTATATGAGGAATATCGTCATACTCATGTCATCTGCAGCACTGGTCACTACTATTGTCAACTGGAGGGATCTATCACACTGAACAAATGGGCTCTTTACATGCTTTTACATCAAATCCTCGTAGTTATCATCTCCACTGAAATTCAAAAGCAATGCAAGCAGTTAAAGAGTCAGGATTCTCTGCAGTGTTTCTGAACAGATATGAGATGTCTGAGAGGCAAATCAAAGTCTGTGATCTCCCCAGAATGCAACAGGAGTAGCGTAATTTCTGCAGTGCTACAGTGCCTCCTGGTGGTGAGTAGACACCACTGTGCAAGCACTGCAAGCATTCTAACATAGTAGCTCCCAACCTGGGGGTCAGGGTGTAGGACAATTAAGCAGAGTAGAAAAAGGAAAAAAAGATATGGTTATTTTAATTGTTGTCTGACTTTTCCTGAATTTTTTTAACCAAATAGTTTTACTTCCTCAGGCCTCGAGAAAATATTAAAATCAAGCAGTCAGAGAAGGGAAAACTACTATTTTCCTTAGCCCAGTTTGTGCCTCTTATATATTAGCTAGGGGTGGGCAGATTAATCCCCAAAGTATCGATACTACTTATACAAACTTGTTTTGAGTATCAGTACTAGAATCAGTAGGGCACATGATAACTCTCGAACTGAAACGATCAGTTGACTAATCCATTATACAATTGATTTTAAAAAAATGTAATCGGCAACTATTTTGATAATCAAATAACTGTCTTTTTTTAAAGCAAACATTCCAAATATTTGCTGTTTCTAGCTGCTTAAATGTGAGAATTGGATGCTTTTATTTGTCACACGTGATGGTAAACTGAAAATCTAAGGGGTTTCGGTCTGTTGGTCAGACAAAACATTTGAAGACGTCACTTTGGTCTTTGAGTCGATTTGCGTGGAATGTGTCGATGTGTCACACTGTTTATGTTTATCCCCAATTATGGCAGCTCCCGGGCATGCTGAAAATGAGACTTTGTCCCAAATAGCCCGAAACCGAATTCTTCAAACAGGGGGCCTATAAAATGGTGCTCTGCACGCTTTGTAAAACTGAAATGACCTACCACAGCAGTACAACTGCTATCCATGACAATCTCAAAAAAAAAAAAAAAAACATCCTGGGGCTCTCCAACCTTTAAACGACGAGACAGCGGCATAAGTATCTTCTCTGATTGCTGGTTGGTAGCCAGTGCCTGTGAGTTGTCACTGCCTCCTTATCTGTTGTGTTTCAGACAAGAACACAATGAAGACTCCCTAGAGCAGATGCTCATGGCTTGTATAGCAAGGCTGCTTTCCAGCGCATTTGCAGGTTGTAAGCAGTTTGTTTGTGCGTAAACAACGTAGATTTCCTTTAACGTTACGCTGTATGTCGGTGTAAGCAACCTTCTGCAAACGAATAATACGAGTGCTTTAACGATTACAATTGGCACTAGCCATTGAAGCAAATCACACAACGGCACAATCTACACTAATTAATGGCAGAATATAGTAAACACCATTCCTCAGTCAGAATAAATCTTAACTTTTTAATGATGAATAGTATCATTTGAAATGGTTCCTTTATTAATAGATTTCATGTTAAAATATGTCACTGGTTTTATGGTGTGTGTCTTTTTGTGTTTCAGGAAGAGGCAAAGCTGTGTGCAAGATTTTTTCCATAAAGAAAATGGCACTGTATGATGCTCCACATGACCGGTGGACTCTGATAACATTCTCAAAATGATTGTCAAGGTTTTGAGACCAATTTCTATTGTGGAACGTCAGGGCTTCCATGAAATGGTCAACACATTTTACCCAGGGTACAGACTTCCCCCCCAGGGCCCACTTCACTAAACTGATGGAGAGGGGATATGAGGAGAGAATGAAAGCTTCGCTCAAAATGGGCAAAACAAAAATTACTCTCACCACAGATGCATGGACAAGTATTGCCACTAAGGCATACTTAGGCATCACTTGCCACTTTATGCTCCCTGTCTTCATTGGAAGACTGGGAGCTGGCTTCATATAGCCTGACCGCAATGCCACTTGAAGAGCAACAGAGAGCTGAAGATATTGCTGCTTGGATGGAAGAAGCGGCAAAGAAATTTGGTATATCCATGACTAAAGTAATGGTTGTTGTACACAACAATGCTCCTAGTGTTGTTGCTGAACTAAGGATGTTGGAAAAGAGGCATGGGGTTACTTCTCTCTGGTGCGCTGGCCATACACTACAGTTAGTGTCAACTATGCTCTGAAGGATGCCCAGATCAGCAAGGCAGTCAGGGCTTAAAGATGCCCTGTAGAACATTTCAAGAAGAGTGGTCTGGCCAGCACCAAGCTGAAAGCAAAGCAGCAACGAATGGATACTCCTGAGCATAAACTAATACAAGAGGTAAGGTGGAACAGTTCATCCTACATGATCAACCGCGTGCTGGAACAGAGGTGCCCCGTGACAGCAACCACTTCAAACCCTGAAGTCACACAGCAAGTGAAGCACTCCCTGGATCTGAAAAGTGATCAGTGGAGCCTACTTGAAGAACTGGAACAAGCCCTAAAGCCCTTTGAGTGTGCCACTGTCTTTCTGAGTGGAGAGGCCTACGTCGCTACTCGTGTTTCAATATAATTGAAGTGAACTTTTGAAATGTGGCAAAAAGGAAAAAAAAGAAAATGCAAATTAGGCATGTTTCCATCAACTGCTTTGGAGCGAATAAACTAGGCTGTATTGTGTCGTCAGAAAGTTGCCGTATAGGCCACATTACACAAGGCTGTAATAAACAGTAGAAGAAGTTGAGGTCGTGAACTGGAAACTAGTTGTTTGACAACCGTCAAGAAACCTCAAAGAAGAAGAACTAAGACCAGTCACCTTGGCCATCTACGACAAAAAAATGGAGAGAGGGCTGCGGGATTTTTTTTCCAATTGGGCAAGTTGTAATTATTGTTTCGTGGCAGCTAGTATCGGCCATGTTTCATTCTATCTGGAGACAGGAGGACACTGGAAACAGCTTCTTCTCTAGAAGCAGAACAGCTGATCAGTCATGTAAGATAAAGGTTCACTACGTCAGAATTTATTCAGAAAAGGTGTTTTGATCTCCCATTAAGAGCATTAACTCTTTTTCAAAAAAGGTAATCTCCTCAAGTGAGCGTCAAAACTTTTTTGCACGATTGAGGAAGCTTTTTTCAAATTTTGCCCTTTCCATCAACCTTTTCTAATGTGATACGTCTAAATGCACATAAAAATATGTTGATGGAATACCTGTACTGTTTCTGCTCTAACTCCACTGGTGAAGAGCCTCAGAAAGTCCAAAAAGAGCACATCATTTGAGACCATGCCTGTCAAGGCCTTTCGGGCTGCTGCAGCAAAGGAGATGCTCTTCAAGATGGGAGCCGGAGACCAAATTCAGCAATGATGCACACAATGTATGCATTATTGCAGAAGACCCTGACCCAAGATTTCGCACACTAAAGTTCCTGCCAGTAGAGTAGAGCCTAAAAGTGCAAGTCAAAGTTTAAGCTCTTGCACCCCAAGCAAAAAGAATGGAGAGAGAGGAAACACAGCAAGGTCAGGGTGTGGAACAGCAAGTGCCAAACCACCAGTTTCAGACAGGGGGCCAGTCTCTCTGCAGGACATTTTGCTTGGATCACATTCAAATTAGCACAGCAACAGTGAGGAAGACGTTGGACAAAATGTTCAAAATGATGATTACAGTGAAATGGTGAGGAATGAGTTACTGATATACGTTGGAGAACTGCCTATCTCAAAGGATGAAAACCCACTCAAGTAGTGGAAGGAAAATGAAGCACGGTTTCCCACCTTGGCCATCCTGGCAAAGTCAGACCCGTCTGTCCCTGCAACATTGACCCTATGTGAACGCCTCTTCTCAGCTGCAGGGAACATCATGACTAAGAAAAGAATTTAGTTTGACTAAAGAGCATATAAACGTGCTTACCATCCTCCACCGTAATGCTGATTGAACTCTTGCTTCAATACAGAGATTAGTGCTAATTAAGATTCTTTTTTGTTAGATTATGTTACTTGAACTGATCAACATTTCACTTACTAATACATGCCCTATAATCTTTCTTGCACTATTAATGTTGGGGTGAATTTATGTTGGACTCATGGATATGTGTATTACTGACAGATGCCTTTTAATTCTTGGCGCTTTATTTTTTTTATTTTGTTAAATTTATGTTAAAATAAAACTATTTCTATGAAAAAATGCTTGAATAAAACGTTAAAGATTAATAGTATAATAGTAGAAGTTATGGTTATTACTTATTGGCAAGTTAACCAAAGGATTAATTGACTATACTAAAAAATAATCGGTTGATAAATTGATTTTTAAAAAACAAATTGTTAGTTGCAGCTTTAATTTGCCGGTATTTTATAGACTAAACAATTAATCAATTAAGTAAAAAAATAATCAGCAGATTAGTGGATTTGAATATAACTTAGTTGCACCTCTAGAACACTCTTCTAGATGCTGCAATATTTGCATCTCTGCTGCTGTTGTGTGCATGTGCGCAGCGATCACCGCTTTAGATCAGAATATTCACATAATGAATTTAAGGTGGTAATATATCCAGAAGTAGCCTATTAATAATCCATTCAGAAACTCATAAATCATGACATATTTCCCTCCCTTACACAACAGTTCATCACCTGGTTTTAATAAAATAAATTAATTAAATAATTGATTTTAAAATTTTAAAAAGTAAATAAATAAAAAATCTGTGATCCTGGCCCTGGTATTACTTGGTAGCCAATCAGTGGTCAAACCCCTGTTATTACCATATAAACTGTTACGTCTTTTAACATGCAGGTGATTAAGTGATTAACAGAGAGCAGCAAAAATAATGTTTAATGTTTGGTAAATCATTTGGTGGTGATGAGATTGTTTTCAGAAGTTGCCTATTAATTATGCATTTATTTACATCACTGTAAAAAAAATGTCTCTCCTTACATAATAATACAAGCCATTATTTTGTTAAAAAAGAATTGGTATCGGTATAGCTGACAGGCATGATGTTACTTGGTACTGGATCAAAAGCTAATTGTTGTGGTATTGCCCGCCTGCACTTTCAAAGGGTGAGATGGCAAATGGTTGGGAGCTACTTCTCTAACATGTACATCTCAAATTGTCTCCTTTAAAATATACCCATGACACAAGAGTTCAGCAAACTATAATCATTGATAATATATCTTTATTTTTTTATGACTCTCACTAAAATAACGCATTTAATATGTCTTAATAGAATATCCTCATCTACGTGTTTGGATTTGAAATAGCAACTTTAATGAATAAAACAACATCATAGTTCATGTAAAACACCACATTGTTAAAAGTTCCCTTAAAAGAGGAAAGAAAAGTTCATTTTTGTGACAAAACCACATTGCCATACAAAATACACTTTTTAACCTAACTGAATGAGCTGATTTGCATTTATGTCTAACATATTTTACCATGGTACCTTTGATCTTGAAATCATAGCACTCAATGTTATGTTAAGATTGCATTATACAATGTGCGAAAGAAAAATGTGAAAAGTTAGAAACCATGAGGTTATCATCCATTTTACCCCCCCAACACACACCCCCAAAAGTGCTAATTTAGTATTTATCGATGATTCAGAGCAAGCCATTTCTTACAGAAAAAAATATATACTGTATATCAATAGGCTTCATGTACACCACATTAAGACAATGTGTTTCATCCACAGTTATCCTCAAAAGTGCTTGTTGAAGTCTGAGCAGACTAGAATAGAAAACAAAATGTACAGTACATTGGCAACATGTTAGCTGTGTGTTATTTATACAAATATAATACATTTAAAATGAATGTTATTTTATACACATTCCTATATGTACTTTAAAATCATATTAATAAAACCTGTTACTTTAGCTTGTCATCTCTTGTTGTTTAGACATTAAATAAAATATATAAGCCATCATTTTCTCACACATCTCTTACTGTTATTTTCAAATCTCGAAAATGTAAGACCATATCTGCATACGATTCATTTGTTCCCTTTGAGCGTCTTCAAAAGCCATTGCAAAATATGAAACTACCAATGATGGCAACAGTATGAATCCCCAGCAGCAGCCTCACTTCACACTTTTTTTTAGCAGCTCCTGAAGGTTAAAACACAATTTCAACGCAACAGTCTGTTGGTCTGGCAGAGGATAAAGTGCTGTTCTCCTTTGGCCCCGATGTAGAATCAGATAAGACCAGCGGTCAGAATCCCTCGTAGACCCCGGCCTCTGATCTCAGTGCAGCATTACAAAAAGCCTCGGGACCCAGAGCCGTGGACAGCAGTCTGTGCCCACGGGGAGACATGCAGCCCTGGCCAGGCAAATATCCGGCCAGGGCTTTACCGGATCTTGTGGGTTTAAGTTTGGGAGCTGCGTAATACCCCTCCATGTGGTCATATTGTGTGGGCCTGACTTTAGTGCTCTGAGTCCTTCTGTTGAGCTGAGTGGAAAAGGACCCCAGATGTTCAGCATCTAGAGGGGATTTGGCGTGGTAATGATAGTAGTGACGATTTTCTCTGGTGCTCTGCGACCGCCCGGGCCTCCTGAGGATGCTGGGTTTCCCGATACCAGAGTAGCTGTTGACAGCATTGGTCATCATTAATCGATCCTTGTCATGACTTTGTGTATGGGTTCTGTCTTTGTGCTCGATGTTCTTGAAGTTAGGACAGCCCCTTTCTGGGAGCGAGGGGACTTTGCGAAGCGGTGGCTGCTGTGAGGAGCTCTCTTTGATATGAATTCGCCTGGATGGTACTACCTCTGCGCCTGACCGGTGACCACACAGCTGCCTGGTGCCATCAGGGTCTGCCTGTTGAGACCTCGGGAAAGTTGGGGATGTAGCAATAGCAACATTTTGGCTTTTTGTCCTGTCGGTGGACAGAAGGCAGGCATTTCCAGGATCTGACTTGCTCCTCGTGTGCATTATGTCTCGGCTTTTTGTGTCAGTCGGCGAGACAGGACTCTCGTAAGGAGACACAGCTGGACATGTGTTTTTACATCTGGATTTACTCTCCTGCTTGACTGGTTGATATATGACTCTTTCAAAAACTTCTGAATCTCTAGCCTCATAAACAACAGTGTCCCTGCTTTTTATGTAAAGCTCCCTGTTGACAGGGGGGACACGATGTGGGGAGTAGTTGTAGTAATCTGATTGTGCGCTTCCCCTCGTGTTACGCATGGTATAAGACTGACTGTGTCGGATGCCGCTTTGCCGGCAAGGCTCCGCGTAATAGCGGGAACCATCTATTGGGTTCGTATCTGAGTAGGTGCTGTAACGGTAGTCAGCACTTGTGTTCTCAAACTGCGGCTGAACAGGGTGGATGCCGGTCTGAATCAGCCTCTGATAGGGCACTTCTTGGTTCGTCGTCTGCTCAATGTAAAACATGGTGTCAGGAGGCAGGACTTCTGTCTCTGCACGCTCATAGTGACTAATCTGAGGGGCATGGAAGGAGCGAGCCCTCCGGATGGCAGGATGCCCAACTCCTCTATCTTCTGAACTCTGCCATTGACCTTGTTGCCTGTGGCAGCCACTGATAAGGTGCTCATCTCCATGGTAACGTCTGTACTGAGGTGACAAAGGGTGCCTTAAACCTAAAGTGCTGTAGCGGCTTTCAGAGGACTGCCTGTACACGCTTTTTGGCCCCGAAAGAAGATGTGGTAGAGCGTCGGGCCGAGGGCAGTGAGGTGCAGGCATTCTTCCTGCTTGAATTGGCCGATGATGATGATGATGATGATGACGATGATGATGATGATTACTGTAGACATCCTCAACCATGCCCAGAGGTCTGTCCTCCTCTGGGCTGTACTTATGGGTTGAGGAGGGCTGTAATGGCCGTGGAAGGACCTCCGTAACGGAGGCAGGCATGGAGGTCTCAGCCAGCACAGCACGGAAATTAAATACATTGATAGAGTCGGTGTTCACATATACAGGAGAAGTTGACGGGCTCTGAGCCGAGCAGACAGGCTGAGTGGGTGTCGAAACGCCAACACTCTGATAGGTGGGCTCTGCTTGTGTGACATCTCTAAGCTCTCTTTCCCCTTTGCCGTCCCTCCTCGCTGTACTGCTCCCTGACCCAAGTGGACTGACATTAGGCGTGAAATTGCACATGCCTTCCTGCCCGTCAGTGACCTGCGAAAGCTCAGAGCAGAGATGTGCAGGTGGGAGATGAACGGGGTGAGGGCAGCAGAGGCTCTCCACGGGGTCGTGCGCTGATGTTTGCCACTGGGAAACAGAACAGGAGACATGAGGGCTGCAGTACTCCTGGGGGTACACTTTGAGATCGAGAACAGAGGGCCGGGGTGGTCTGTCCTGGGCATGAGAAGCTTCCTGTCTCTGGAGAGGGTGCGATGTGTTGTTGTTCCTTCTTTGGGAGCCACTGCTGGCCTTCTGGGCAGATTCGGCCAGAGCCAAAGCCAACTTGCGTGCAGCACTCGTCAAGGGAGGGTGAGGAGGGAGAACAGACACTGAACTCATAAGTCTATCTGTTCCTGGGGAGGGATAAGACAAACAACGCTACAGTATGACAGGACAAACAAAGCTATGGTAAGACATGATGGGACAAGACACAAAAGCTTTCATAAGAAACTACAGAATGCATTATTATTTAAATAGATACTAACTATATACAGCAAATGTTATGTATGATGTTAAAGAGGAGTGGTACTGACCTGGATCAGGCAGGTTCTGTGCAGATTGACTGAGGTCGGTCAGGGCTGATGCCTGGCTCGCTGTGCTGATTGGGCTGCATTGTTGGTAGGATGCTCTTGGTTCTTTCCCATCTGCCACTGGAGCTTCACACTTCTCGAGCGGGGGAGAAGATGAGGGCAAAGGTGGCAGAGAGGTGAATGCAATCTGAACATCTGCTTGCGTCTTAAATGTTTTCTTCCTGAGTTTAGGAGAGAGCGGCTTGGTGGTAACCTTTTTCCCACCTTTCCCGAGAACAGGGCTAATATCTGGAGACTGAGAGCAGCTAATGTTGTTGTTTGGTGAGGAAATTGGCTCTGACTCACTAGAACAGCCCGCGCTCTTCCTCCATTTATTTCCATCCCTGTTGTGTTGCGGTCCAGGGGTTGCTGAGGGTGGGCTGCACTGAAAAGACATGGGGTCAAAGTCCAAAGTAGAGATGCCTACAGCCGGTGGACAGAGATCGAGATCGTCCTCCTGGTGTGGAGGTGAAATACATGCAGTGGTGCGGGCACTATCATTTAGTATGTGGTTTTTGTTGTCGTCTTTACTACTGATTGCGTAGTTGCGTAGGTCATCTCTACTGAAGGCAGAAATGGCCTCACTAGTCGAACGAGGTCTGAGGGGGCGATAACTTGGAGGTTCCCCTGGTATGGGAAAAAACAAATGTACATTTAGACCGAGTCTTCAGTAGTCACCAATATACAGATAATATAAACCACTAGGAGCCAATGGCAGTGCACGATTTGAATGAATTATTACCTTCCACATTGTGCAAAGAGGTGAGAGATTCTTCACTTTTGGTAGAGCGCAATGTGCCGCTATCCCCTCTTCCACCTACAAATGTTTAAGCAAATTATTTTTCTCCATAAAAATGAATCATCAGCTCTAAAAGAACATTTCGACACATACAGTCGTCAAGATTAAGAGAAGGAATTGAGGAGTTCAAATTTATTAAAAAGTACAGAAAATGAAGCTTTGAAAAGTACAGGTACAGAACCCTTATGCCTTTTGGCTGTGTAACAGCAGCAGTGATCTGACCTGGCAGTGCAATGCTCTTTATCTCGTTAGGCTCACTGGGGTGTCGCTTCAGTTTACGTTTAGACACAGAATGGGACTTGCCCAGGTGGAAAAAGGAGAGCCAGTTCCCCACAGGAGACTTCTTAGACTTAGCAGGAGGCCGCTTGCTGCAACAACACAGGAACAAATCATTTTCAAAACTTCATACAAGCAGAAATAAATAAAAATGACAAAAATAAAACGTTAGGGCTTCAACTAATGATTATTTCTATTATTTTCTAATCTGATTAATCATTTGGTCTACAAGAAATCAGCAAATAGTGAAAAATGCCAGTTACACTTTCTAAGGTGACATGTTCAAATCGTGTAACTTTTTTTGCCCGACTAACAGCCTTGAATCAAAGACATTCAATTTTGAAGGATACAATACACAGAAAAGTATCAAATCCTAACATTGGACACATTTTAGAAGCTGTAACCAGCAAATGTTTGGGATTTTTGATTCATCGATGACATGAATGATTAATCAACTATCCAAATTGTTTTCTACACATTTTCTGTCAATCTACTATTAATATTGCTCACACTACCAAAGCATTATGATTGAACAGCTCAAATAAGAAATGATGGCATGTAGAGTGATACTCAAGACGCAGAGGATTTCATACAGGAACACATATGTAGGACTGCTGAGGCGGTCGACAAACCTACCTCTCCATCGGGAGCTCGATGACTGTGTGGAACTTGCCAAGCAGAGCTCCGGGTCCCTCCCCAACCTCGATGTAGTCACTGTGGCTGAAGCAGGGGGTGGTAGCCGGAGAGCCCAGCTGCGCCTGAGTACGAGCCTGGGCCTCCTCCAGAGACAGTAACTTTGTGGACGGGGAGCAGACCAGCAGGGACTTAGGTCTGGATAAAGTGTTGTTACCTGTAGTCAAAGTGTTCGAATAAATTCATTAGAGATGCATATGATCTCCTCCATTTTGTTTCTATTTTCTATTTCTTCCTTTATTGAGATAAATAAAGGCGACCTACCGGTGCTTTCTCTTATGATGGCATTGAGTTTCGGGCTGAAGAGTGCCTCGGTGTTGTTGAGGATGAACTCCACCACCACCGACTGGATGCGCACCTCCATGAAAGCCGCTGTGCCACTAAAACAGGCCGACTCAATCTGTCTGGACCTGAAACACATTTACAGTACACCACAACCTATTTCACAGCTCTGGACCACTGAGACCTGCCCCAGTTCACTGTCACAGAAAGGCTAGAGTGAAGCAGCAGTGCTAAAAGTGCTCTGCACGCAACCAGACGTCGGTGTAGATAGTCGTAGTCACCTGAGGAGGTTAGGCGCCCAGACAATAGCCAGGTTTTTAGTGTGCATGCTAGTGATTGAGCTGAAGGTGGCCAGGTGGGAAAGATGTCTCATGAGGAACTCCAGAGTCCTGTAGATAAAGAAATAGGCAAATATTTAATATAAATTCCACCCGTCAATTTCAAAATATTTCCCTTTTAGATGGTAAAAAAGTTCATTCCTGGGTCATAGGAGAGGGTCATAGAGGTCATCTAACACTACTAGATTACCAGTGTATTACAAGCAGATGGAGTCATAACTGATGAGTTCACTGCATCCAGTAAGAGAGTGGATCAGTGTCACTTTGCATAAATGTTGTGCTGTACTCAGAATGACATTTTTGAAGACTTATCTAGAGCTGAGTCACATATCAGAGAGGGATTTTCTGCGTGGTTGAGATGTAAGTAAAAGAAAAGGTTTTGGTGGCACGTTATCTTCACAAGAATCGAATCAGCATAGCAGAAGCGGCAGTTTTGACGCAGCACTCCCTTTTCTAGAAATCAAACATTTCCAATTCAGGCCACCAGGATGCAGCAGTGAGCCTTATACCTGACCTGTAATGAGGAGGAGGCAGCTGCTGGATGACATTGTGGATTTTGACCAGCCTCTCCTCGTCTGTGGCTGCAGACACAGCCTCCTGTGAAGACAGGGGATAAAGCGCACATTGCTGAGAGGCTGATAATCACAGCCGAGGGAGTTGCCTTAACATAGCCGCCCTCTTTTTCCCTCATATATTCACAGCATCTAGTGTTTTGGCTCGCTTAATCTGCTGTTTGGTATTAGCATGCACATCCCCGGCTGTTCCTAGAAAGTGTAATGCATTTTGAGTAGCACTTAAAAATGAGCTGAAATTTTAAATGATTTCTTCTGGGGTTTTTTTTTTTTTTTTTTTTAATATCACTAAATAACCAGAAATTTGTCCCCTGCAGGTTTTTCTCTTCACAGTGCTTAATCACTATGCCAGTTCCAATTCCCATATTTAACCCCATCATAAGTCTGTGCCCCAGTTTCGCTGCTCTGGTCCTTACTGAGAATCTGTCGTAGAGCTGATAGGTGAGCAGAGGGTTGGGCAGCTCTCTGAAGTACAGCTTGCAGAGGGAGCCCACTGAGTGAATATCCTGTCTGAAGACGTCTCTGCTCAGGTCTGGGATCTGTTCGGAGTCAAACTCGTGCCTAGACAGAGACAGAAAAAAGAAGATATAGAACAGCGTGGCAGTCATCCTACCGCCCATCTGTCAGTACGAAAACACAAAAACAGGGAGGATTTTTTAACACTATAATCCACTTTTGACTTGGTAATTTGTTTTGCGAAATAATGATTTATTTTGATCTGCTATCTTCTTCCTTCTCTTTGCCATCTCTAATAATATTCCTCCCCATTTAAAAAACAGCGACATTCTTCAGCGAAGTGTTGTGAGAAACATCAACATGTCACCAGATATTTATCATTTCCTAAAACAATGAGATGCCTCCTGGCAAAGATAAAAAAGATCAATACAGGCATTAGAAGTTACACAACTTGGAATAAATTGTATTCGGTGAATTTCAGAAGAAGCAGCCAAAAAACAACACCATCAACAGTGTCCATCATGTTGATAGTGGACTCTTACAGTCTATTCTAATAACTGCTTTCTGATCAATGCTTGCTATTGTATCATGTTAACTTTTCAAAACTAAATAGAAACCCAAAACTTATCAGAGTTGAGTCAGAACCAAGTCCCCTGCTATAGAAACGCAGCCCTACCCTCATCAGACTCGTGTTATATAACAAATCATTCTGTATAAAGCATATTAGTAATTATAAAAAAATCAGTTTTATGTAGCACTTTTCAGTGTATTTAAAGATGCTTTACAGGAGACAGGGGGTCTCGGGTCTAGAGAGTTCCAGAGGGATGAAGCTGCGACTGAAAAAGCCCACGTCCCCGCAGGTTCAGTGCTTAGTCCTGAGGATCGCTACGAGTCAGGTGCTGCTGGAACTGGGGCATTATTTTAGGTTGTATTCCAAATGAATATCATCAGTTAAACAGACACAAACCTCAGTTTCTGGATGTTGGAGGAGATCCCAGACAGTCTGTAGATTCCATCCACAACTCCATGCCTTTCTATGAATTCAGCACAGCTCTTAACAACCTGTGGGACTATCGGACACAGGAGACAGTCATGAGGGGAGTCTGAAATAATAACTCTCTATAAAGCACAAATAAAGTGCCGTATGAGCAACTCATTTTCATTCATTTAGGATCACTAGTGCACCAAATGTGTCTTAATCCGCAGGTTAAATAGTACCCAACAGTTGCACCATTTACTCACTGTTTGAGTAACATTTGCTATATATATATTTGTGACCTATCTTTTTGAGATAAGTGTCACAAATGCCACAAACCGGGCAGGGGAGTCAAAAAGTATTAAAAGACAGACTAAGGCATTGTCAGTTTTGGTCTAAGGATTGGGTAAATCTGACGGTTCACATGACGATTATCAGAGAAAGAAAGAAAACACATTTCTCCTCTACAACATAATACAACAAAAAATAATAATACTAATCCTTTCTTTTTTCATGTGAAATATAAATATACTATAATTTTACCTCTTCAAGCAAAAATCGCTCTTTGGTTGAACTGTTCACGTGGGGAGGGGTCACAAATAGGCATTACTTCATTGTAAGGGGTCACAAGCCAAAAGGGGAGAGAAACACTTGTCTACATCATGTTTTACAATAGTACACATGTAACTTTAATCCACTACTCATGCATTAACTGACATGACATGACGTAAACCTCCTTATTGCGCCACAGGCCTTTCAACACGTTTTTTTAAAAAAACTACTAAAGAAACAACTTTTGGCTAATCTACAAGAAATTTATGCAGAATCAAACCCTGCTGGCAAAAGTAAAAGAGTCATTCACGCCACTGACTCATTTCACATCAAGTATCACCGTAGTGTATCACAAATCCACTATACGGGCAGTAGATTCACTGGGTAATCCCTTCTTGGGGTATTTACAATTCGAAAATGTGAAACATTAAACTGCCAGCAGGTAAGAATTACACATTGGAAAAGGGGGAAGAAAATTAAAAAAAGAAACCATTGTAGGAATAATGTACCCTCATGTCCTGAGTTGTGGAGATGTTCCCCCAGGTCACAGCCAAACACTCGCTCCCTGAGGATACCGCGCTGCCGCAGCTTCTGCGGCGGCGGTCGAGACTTCATAAAGGACCTCAGGAATGTTACCAGCTTCCCATGCTTCTTACACACTGATTAAGATAGCACACACACACGCATAACAGCCAATTGAAATCAATCCTACTCATATCCTGGGAGCAAGTATTAAATTAGTGATCAACAGCAGGAAACACACACACTGCAAAGTACCTGGCTTCGGCACTGAACTTTGAACACTGGGGGGAATCTTGTCATTTATCAGCTCAACACAATCGCAGGGGAAGAAACCAACCTGTAAGCAGAGAGAGGAGAGGGTGAGTGGAGTAAAGAGGAGAGGCAGAGATGGCGACACACTTGTAAGTTTAAAGGACCACTGTTCAGTGGCGTAGCACGCTGTTGTAGGGCGAAGGTGCAAAAATGGGTCAGTAAGCATGAGGGTGCAAGCTGCCTCGGGCTGAAAATTACAAGCTTACATTCTTATTGTGCCGAGCATCCTTGGGTGACGCTCAACCGCAGTGACAAACTAGCTTCTTTTTGCTAAGGGGATTTTAAAAATATGGGGTTCAACTCACACAATTTCAACAGGAACAAAAAGGAAGCCAAGCAGTCAGTAAGTCATTATCTCTCAGTATGAATTTGCTGGACTCCAAAACGTAATTTAGATGAGGAAAAATTTTACTTATCTCTACTTTATCATCACTGGAGGAGGAGACAAGTAGTTCACTATTTTTTTCTATTAGATATGATGAAAGCCAAGCTTGCGGTCTACCTGATATGACCACAGTGTGAATGAGGTGAAACACAGCAGATGTTTTACCTGAAAACCATGTTTCCCTCTCCACCAGCCGGTGTCTTCTTTAGGAGGCATGTCTATCACTGACACAATGTCCCCCACCTGGATCACAGAGAGTGTGATGACGAGAATAGTCTAATCACAGCTGAGCTCAGTAAAAAGGAACTATGACGGAATCAGAAATATGCATAGGCAAAACATGCAGTGACAAAAAAAAAATGCTCAAAGATTAAAGAGCTGCGAGCTGACGGTAAAGTGACTGATGCATAATAAGTGATATATCTCAGAAGTTACTTCAAAGGTCAGCTCGTCTGTGGCCTGGGCTGTGTAGCGTTTGGTGACGTGGGCAGCAGCGATGGCGGGGACATTGATTGAGGCTTCTTCGGACACCAGCAGATGGTTCCCCTTGTTGTCGATCTTAAAAAAAAAAAAAGAGGAAAAAAAAAAAAGGTTACTTAAACAATAGCCTGATATTTGAGGAAAAGCCTTCCTCATAGTTAGACATAGGTTTGCCTAGCTTTGCTCAAAGACTGGAAGCAGGGAGAGGTACCACCCATGTATCCTTTACTATTTCCTTTATCATTTCTTTCAAATGCAGAAGTAGAAAAGGTCTTTAATCTCCCTTCAGACTTGACTATTTCAACGCACATTATTCAGCAGGTCAAAACATCCAAAGACGACAACTATATAATACAGAACGCTGCTGCAAGGCTTTTAACGCGTTCTAAGAGAGGCGACCACATCACACCTATCATTGATACCCTTCGCTGGTTACCTGTCAGCTTTAGATTTGATTTTAACTGTGACTTTCATTCTTTGTTTTTATTGTAAAGAACGCTGTAACTTTATTTTGAAAGGTGCTATGTAAATAAAGTTAGTATTATACTTATATATAGTTATATTATTACAAAAACTGATACAGACAGGATGCAACAAAAAACAAAAAAGATAAAGTTTCTTATTGTACTGTTTTCTTCCACCTGAATTTTTATTAATTGAATTAGTATTTTTCCCTTTTTTTACTTGAAAAAGTAAAGAAAAATATACTTATATATTGAAAAGTGAATATTAAACAATATGGCCTATTCTGTAGAGTGCAGAATCAATGGCAAATATGAGTAAACAACTGATAAGAAGAACTGATACCTCCATCCACGTTAATACTGGACCACAGTTGATTTTGTTGTCAGCGATGGCAGAGAAGCGGGACAGGTAGGTGGCCAACATCTTCGTTACTGACTGAAGGGACACTTTATAAATTTATAAAAGTCTAACAAATCAAGTGTCATTTTCCATGCAACATCAAAGAGAACAAGATAATTTGATTACCAGATAAATCCTAATTTGTCTATAATCTGTGACATAAAGTGGTTAGCTGTATGTGTTACAGATTACAGATAAAGCCACTGTAGCTCTGCGGTACCTCAACAGTGTCCTTCAACGTGTCGTATCGTGGCAGCTCCGTGAGATGGGAGTAACGGCGGTCATAGATACACAAGTGCAGGTGTTTGTCCAGCACCCGGAAGTCTTCATAGGATCTCTTCACCAGCCAGTTCCGACCCTGACAAAGAAAAAGATGAGAAACTACAGTCCAGCAGTAGAAAGACATTACTAACCAGTTTGTGATACCATACAATCTACTCTGTTTCACAAGTCTAGCAAGTAATGGTACCTGGCAAGTGATCTGGACCAGAAAGACCAGCTCTTTGGAGTCCAAACCAGCCTTCGGTCCTTCACTCTGCCCCTCGGTGAAGGCCAACTGCGAGACAAAAAGAACCAGCAAAAAGAGACAGGCAGAGCTAATATTGAGAGGGCCCATATTCTAAATAATGGATGCGTATATTACAACAGCCTCTCTGTATGTGAGCTGGTATACAAGAAAAACGTCATGTCCAACCCCACTTTCCCATGAAATAGTAAAACCACTTTTACACTAAACAGCAAAGTATAGAGACCTTAAAGTCTCGAGCAACACAGAATCATGGAAAGAAATGCTTGAAAAAAAAAAGACGTGAGGGCACATTTTTTTGAGAAATACAATAAATGGAGTTTTTAATTAAAAAATGAGCTCCTTTAGAAGTTCTGACAGATGTTGGCTGAATATGTCAGCCTCTATGATAAAGTTTGTTTGGGAAAGAAGTGTATTGCCTCTGCTGCCAACATAGAAGTGATTCATGTTCTCACTTCACCATAAACCCTGCAGTATGAAATGTATAATACATAACCTACTAAGATATCAGCACTTGGAGGCGGTGTAGATTTGGCACAGATTTTGTCTTCTGCTCCTCACCAATACTCTACATGCCCCCAAAACTAGGAAGATCAAAGCCTCGCAGGAGGCTGGGAATATGTTGATGGACATTACTGTAAAACACACTTCAAAGACCTGGAAGGCAAGGGAAGTTCTGGTTATTTATAACTGAAACTCATCCACATAAACTGTTACACAACGCACAGCGACCTAGTTACTGCTCAACAGCAATACAGCAAACCAGGCTGACAAAGAACCCAGAACGAGAAATTGTTGTTGAATGAGTCGTAATGGAAGAGCTTTTATTCCCTGCAAGGATTTGTAGGAAATAATAAATCCAAACAGCTAAACGAAGTACTGAAGCGGGTCAAAAGGCCAAAAGGACGACGGGAAGCATAATCATACAGAGAATTATAGATAAACCAAGATCATTTTATGATTAAACAAAAAACTAGCTTGATAAAAATTAAATATTATGAAATGAAACAGCAAAAATCTTAGTTTTCACTGAAGGCATGCGTGAGCATCACTTCCTCCAGTCCTCCTAATCTAAAACATGCAAGGACATCTCAGACCCCAGCCCTTTGCACGGAAACATACCTGCGTTATGTTATTTATTCATAAACATCTGGCAACATAAGCTAATATTAGTGCGTAATCATCCATACGTTCTCGTTACCTGCCACTAAGGCATCTCAGATATCCATCCGCAACTGGAGGAAGTGGCTCTCTCTTTGCGTGCAGCTGCAGTCCTCAGTAAGCTCCTCCAACGAGCCAAATCTTGGCTGAGGGCACATGCTGCCCCTTACTCGCCATCCCCTGCCGCCTTACGTAAAATGCTCATTCACAGGGCTTTGGATCACCACGCGCCTACTGCTCTATTGAAAGCGCAAAACATGAAAAGAGGATGCTTCCCACTGTGTGTTTTCCCCCTTCCTGCCTCCCTCTTTCGATCTCTTCCCCCTCCTCCCTCTCCTGTAGTCTGCCTCCCTCCCCCCCTCTCCGTCTTGCTCTCCCTCTCTCCACTCCTTTCTCCGGTGACAAAGGGGGGTTGGAAGTATACGGGCTCAACCGGCACACACAGATGCACAAGGTCATCCATCATACGGAGGCAAAGCTGCATGAGATAGATAGACGACCCGTCTTCATTTCAAAACAATTTGTAATTCATTCCACTCTCAAGGCAAGACTGGAGCTAATCTGGAGAGGAATCAGTCGGGCAGGCTGCAGACAGAGGCAGTGTGCTGTCCTTGTGCTATTCAGTGAGTGGGATACATGAGACCTGATCGGAACCCTCCCTCCCTGCCGCCACAGTCTGTGAATGTAGAGACAGGCAAATGCATCATAGGAGATACCATAAGAGGATTAATTCAAGAATTTAATCAAATATAACGTAGAAAAATAAAAATAAATCGCAGTGGTATGTGCTTGCTGTGTGTTTACATATGTATGTGCTGGCAGTGGGTGCAGCTTTCAGAGTCAGTCTCTGCCCAGACTGATATTTCTCTTCCGGCTCAGCTCGGCTTCTCTTCTCCCTGTGGAGTTTTTCAAGGTCACTGAAACTGTTGTGCTGCTTCACTTCCCTCCGCTCTTCACGATGGAGACACAGGGGTCACGTGCAACCACAGCAGGACGTTTATGCCCAACAGAGTGAGGGGCATCCTGGGATTTCACAGCTACACTGTAGTCCATTTATGCTACATGTAGGGATTCAGCCCCTCGGCATGCACGCACTGCTCACGCACTCTTTTGTGTTAAAACTCCATTGGCAGCTTCTGGCTGTGAGAGAGATGACTGCTGCACTCTGCTGGCAAGCAAAGTGAACTGCACTCAGGCTAACCAGGCGGATAACAGCCACTTCCACACATGACTGAGCCAACCAGTAAGTACCTCCCTGCCACTCATTACCATTTACCTCTACCTACATTTAACTGTAACCATATATTCGCACACCACTTATTGTTTTGTCACAACAGGTTTTTACTTTCAAATCGGTCATCTCCTTCGGTTCCTAGATAGACTCAGCTGTCTATCCAGGAAACAACTGTATCTCATTGAGTCACTGGCTGACTGTGCTCCAGTCAAACTAAAAGCCTGGATCCCAGGTTTACAGAGCTCTGATGACTGTGACATCAATATACTGTAATATAGAGGATTAACACCTTGCCGGATTCGGATCATGGCTTCAACATGAATGGGACTAGTAAATATATAATATATAAATTAAATAAATACATATATATATATATATATATATATATATATATATATATATATATATTAGATAAATAATACTGCAGCAGAGGTCACAGTTTAAGTATTTTCAGGGCTCACCTGAACATTGCCAAAGTCAACAGTCTCATAGTGGAAATGGGCACACTCTGCCAACCTAGGGAAGTGACCCCTGGGGAACGTCAGCCTAAAAAAAAAAAAAAAAAAACACACAAAGCACAACAGCAGCTCATCAGTATTTCAGTATTCAACACAGTGTCACTGTGATGGAGAGAAAAAGCAAAGTGAAAGAGAGCAAAAGAGGGATAGAGGAAGGGAGAGATTAGGCCTATGTGTGAGAGCAGGGTGAGAGACGCAACAGGCCAGCTCGTCTGTCTGTGCCGCGCCCATCATTTTATAGGCCCTCATTTCACTGGCCTGAATAAGAGCCCTGGTTTACAGCCTATAATAGCAGCAACACCGTCACGGGGAGCACCTACTTCTTCATGTTCTTGACCTTCATGCTAGCCGTGCTGACGCAGGAGCGCAGGAGGGGCTCGACTGGATGCTCTGCAATATCATCACTCCTCACCTGCCAAACAGAGAAAGCAAACATCAGTAAGTGTCAGTCAGAGGGCGGCTGATGGAGAAGAGATTACACTCAAGAATAATAATGTCGATCACCATAAAACAGTGGTTTTGCAGCAAAAAATGCAAGATACAAACTTATTTGTTAGTTAGTTTTGCAGCTTTGTAGATTATTTTCAGTCATGCATCTTATGTTATGCTAGTCTAATGTTATGTTATTACAATGTAATGTTATGCTTTGCTTCTATGCTTTGCTATATTATATGATATGTTATTTAATGCTAATATTATTTCCTGGTACCATATGCTTCCATAATATTTTCATGTGATTCTACCCAATGCGAATTTGTTATGTTATACTACTGTTATGTCTTTCTGATATTATCTTAATGTTGTTATGCTATGCTAAACTATGGTATTATCTTTGATGCTAATGTTATGTTGTGTTACTCTAATGTAATGTTGTACTATGCTTTGTAATTTTAAACTATGTAAGGTTATTTTCTGCAAGTATCATGTCATGCTATCTAATGTTATAACAATGTAATGGTAATGTTATGTTTTGCTTATGTTACGCTACGCTACGTTAGGTTAAGTCATTATTTGATATAAATACATCTGTGAACATTGAGGTGGTTCTTGGTCTCGATCTATATGTTTGTCTATGAAGTACTTTTATTAATATTATTAATATTGGTAATGTTTGTATCAGTGGATCGTTTGTGGACATGCGACCTGTGTGCTGGAGGATGAATAATATCAAAATCTAAATAAAAAAGGTTATAAAGAAAAGAACATATGCATAGAAATCTACTGTACTTAAGACTGAAGACGTTTTGTCACTCATCCAAGAAATATTTTTTCTAAAAACAGGAGGTCAATTCAATCACAGAAATATGAAGATGTAAAGAAAGACATGCTGTGGAGGCCATTTTCATAAAACTGGAGTAAACAGTAGTAAACTGAGGGGCAGAGGAGAAGACGTCATTTGTCTATGACAACTTTGTCATAACACCTTTACCTCAGCAGTTATCAAACATGTCACCTCGTTCTCAGGTGAGACGTCCTCAAATGCAAAATTTGTTCCTGTCCACACCTTTATCACTGTGACTAATGACTCTCATGTGCCCGCCATATGACCTTAGTGACATCGCGTTGTGTGACATGTGAATCACAACCAATGCAGCCTCTTGGAGGACGCGTGACATGTCCGTTGGTATGTGTTTGTGTATTTTTTTTCTTGTGTGTGTGTGTTTGTGTAAGAGATGAGTCAGAGTTGTGTGTGTGGGTGTGTACCATGGCAGTGGATGGCTCCTGTGGCTGTTTCTCTTCTAGAGAATTATTGTTGGTGGCTTGAGGTAAGGCATCGTCTTTGTCCAGGTCGGTAGATGGTAGCACATCTCTGCAGAGAGACACAGGCCAGGAATCAGCATAAAAGAACGATGACATGTCCACGTCCATGTAGCGTGAGGTTTTCAAAAAAGTCTTGTAGTTTTCTTAAAAATACACCAGAGGGAGCAAGTGAGGGGGAGGAATTTACAATATGTGGCTTGGGCTCAAATCATGACATTGCACCAGCATGGCCCAGAAAACATGTTGTACTTGGACCGTGGTGTTTGAATCTGTAACGTCATCAATAAAACACGAGCATATAATCTTCTGTTCCAATCAGGTCCAGATTGGAATAAAGGCAGTAAATTCATCCTTGATACAGATCAGTCTGAAAAATGGTTACATCTTCTGTGGGGTCAACAAAAAGCCGTGGAGTCTTTTAAACGTGCTTCAGGATAGAAAAAGCTTGTCTGTTCAGAGAGTCATAAAGGCAATGCACCCACAAGGGAGCGCTTGACTAAGCCTTCACTTGAAATGTGACTCAATGTACTCAGGAGCAGAGGGTGAGGTCCACTCAGCTCAACTTTTATGAGCAACACAGAGAAGAGAGAAGACAGGCCTTGGATTTGTCACAGTGATTCAGCGTGATGACATCAGGACGTGAGGCCAAGAATGCGGACACACAGTGTAATTTGTGACACAACTAATTAACTAGCCATAATGAATATTCATAGGCAATGCAGTGAGCTTTGTACCTGGTGGAGCTTTCAACAGTTTTTCTCTCTGTCTCACTCTGAGAACAGGGTCATGCTTTAGGCTTAATATCACACTGCTCCTACTCTTATTCATGCCGAATCTCATCCATATGCAAACACAAATGTCAAGGACCCATGCAGGCACGTAATACTCACACACATTTCTCTTGTTGCGCGTTTGTAGGGTTTTACATAATTCAGATCAGCTGACATGAAGCGAGGAAAAAGAGAGTAACTCACCCCTCAAGGATGTCACTACTTCCTGGTTCTCCCTGGGGTCCTGAAGCAGCATTTTCAATCACCGCGGCAACCACACATCCAGCCTCCATGATGCTGCCTTGCTGCAACAGCCCGCTGTAGAGAAACGTGAGTGGGAGGGAAAAGGGAGACAGAGCGAGGGAAGGAAGGTGGGTGGGTAAAAGAGTACAAGATGGGAGGAAGAGTCCGATGCAATGAAGCCGCCAGACGTTAACCCACTTGAGGCTGCAGCGTGCGCGACTCTCAAGGATACAATCCACAGAGCCCAGACTGTAATGTGCGATGACATCATGCTACAGTGCCGGGGGGCTGCTTCAGAGATAATGCATGTCAGGCTGCAAATTCATAGGATGAGTTCATGAGAATATCAGCTTCTTTTTATCAGAGAACTGACAGCTCTTAGCTGGAAAACATACCCATATCCTCCTCAAGGATATGTCAAGACTGTCACAGCAGCTTCAGTGCATGTCCCTGGATAACATATGCAGGTTTAGGGTTGTTATCTTTGCTTTTATCACTCATGAATATATTTCTTTTGGTACTTTCTTCCCAGACACTAAAACACAGTTGGTATGAATGAGATAGTTTGAACGAAGTGTTTCAAGGATAGTCCGCCCAGAAATTAAATCCACCCCCATTATGTAAGGCAAAAACCCATTGAGGTTTCAAACAGTATGTTGTTCACCAAACACACAGTGAGTTAGCACCCACTGATCCATCACAGGTTTCTCACAAATGATTTAAGGCAATGCTGTCATCTTCTTACTCTTTCAACAAAAGCAAAAAAATGTAAAAAAAAAAAAAAAAAAAAAAAGGAAAAAAAAGCTATTTATGCACTCTGGCTGAATTTAGAAGCATTTGGATCTATACATGGTAACGAGGCCCCAAAAACGCAGGTTCACGGTGTTTCAGCTTGATTTACACCATTTGATCAATTGCAAATTTGAACCACTTAAATACCATATCAACTAAGTGGACTGTGTGTTATTACTGAATCTTTTAGAACTCTCATTTAGAGGGGCCCTTGGTTAAAATATAGTTGTAAGATTTTATTTGAGGTTATGTGGTGCTCACATGGTGTCCCATTCATCCATTATCTACACATGCTTATCCTTATCTAGGGGCCTGGGAAAAAACCCATCTCGCATTGGGCGAGAGGCAGAGTGCACCCTGGACAGGTTGCCAGTCTGTCACAGTGCTAAAACAAAGAGACGTACAGCCATTCACGCTCAAATTCACGCCTATGGGCAATTTAGAGTCGTCAAGTCGACCTAACCTGCACGTCTTTTGTGAATGTAAGAGAACACCCACACAGTCACAGGGAAAACATGCAAAATCTTGATCACCGTGCCACCCTACTCACCTGGAGCATATTCCTAAATAATGTTGTGTTCAATCAAATTGCTGCCAACTAACTGGCGCACAAAAAACCAGGGGTCATGTAGCACTCCATCACATGATGTATTACACAGGGGAACCGGTTCGTAAACTCTTTGTTTTTTTGTGGAATAAAAATGTAATAGACGGCATTGAAATCGAGCTATTTACCAGCCCAAAGCATTAAACAAGAAATATAAAAGCATAAATGTAATATTTGCTACTTTTTTTTTTAATGAATATATTTCTTCATGGACCATATTCGATCCATGAGAAGACTGATACTGGGACAGCCCCTGTCGCTCTTGCATTTTACCAGACTCCATAATTACTACTCCTCTCTTTATGTACTGTAAACAAACAGAAGGAATGCCCTGATGAAGTGAAACTAGACTCTTCATAACGTTCCTCTATAATCTTCCCATAACCAGCTTCCAAACGCTAAGTGGGTGCTTAGCATTAAACAATGACCTTAGGGCATGTGGACTCAAAAAAAACGGGCCCTACTCGCACCTCAGAGGTCCAGCTACAGCACTAAAAAAAAAAAATCCCTCCACTGAACACAGGGGCAGTTTTACCTCTTCCCTATGCAGGTTCGGTAATCAACATAGAAATGCTTGGAGTAATGAGTAGATTCATCAACCCCAACCACATCTATAGCAGCAGGTTCCCACAAGCCCCTCTGGCCTGCAGCCTCACTGAGTTGCTGTTGACTGACTTCCACAAAGCCTCCTGACTCAGCAGAATGTGAGCAGGCAGACAGGAATACAGGCCAGATCGGACTCCAATCTGTCCACATCTCATACTGTATCTCCGCTCCAATATAGACACGATAACCTTGCCAGAGGAGAACCAATGCATTACACAGACAGCAAATTAATTTGTGGTTTCAATAATACTGTTTTATAGGGGTCGCTTGGGAAAAACTTCTTTAGAAAGTCCTTTGAATGAGCGTGTCACTAAATTATGTGAAACTGGGAGCATTAGGAGTACTGGTAAAATAATGTGCTCGTAGGACGACACAAAGGCATAGTTGTCCTGCACGGTCATCGAGATATGGTGATAGTCATTAATTCATTTACAACATTTTGGCTATGTGGTGCTAACGGAGCACAGATATTCCCAGTGGCTGCATTCAGTCCATGATAAAAAATGTTGCACGGTACACGGTACAATGCCTGACCTTGCTGATTGTACCACATCAGACAGTGAGTCTTTTCAAGTGTAGGAACATGTTGTACCTCACATTGCAGAGACGGCTGGCCAACTGTGTGTTTTAAAGCTGCCTGCCTGGTAAAGGAGTCTTGGTCTCTTTGTTTTCTATCTGAAAGCCCTTGTGGGAGATGAACTGAAGACAACAGAGAGGAACATGTGAACAAGTGAATGCCTCACAGCAAGAAACCCTCGGTATTATGGACACCACAGTACATGAAAAGTAGAGTATTTTTGAAAAGGCCCCAAATGGCTTGGGCTATTAAAAGACTGTCATGAATGCAAATAGTCAGAGTTTTAGGTGGTGATCTCACTCTGTACATGACATTGTCCATGGCAGATTAAAATTGGTGGCATATACTGACACTTTTGTGCAGCATTATTGGCAAGAAAAAATAAAACAATGTTAAACCGAGCACCACAAAATCTCTGACACTGTTACAAGACTTGGAAACTACACTGCACACAGCTGCTGCAAATCCGGTAGAAATCATCTTTCCACTACTTCTCTATCAGTCACATGATCTAAAGTATAAAGCAAAACTATTCCAGATGCAAGATGAAAGACGACTTCTACCTGCCACACTTAAAGGCAGAGACATTGTTCTGATGTCAGGAGACTGGAGCAGCACAGAAGGATGTCGCTCCGGTATCTGATGGCCTACATGGCGCTTTCAAGAAAAATGGGGCAGCCTACACGATCTTGCACACACTGTTTATGAAACCAGTATCAGCAAGTGTGTTGACATGAAGAATGGCTGCCTACATATTTGTAGCTACAAACGCACAGCAGATGTGTCTAAGTGAGTCACAGCTACTTTATCACACATGAGAGGAGGGAGGAAGTACGGCTGAGGAGAAGAAGAGGGAATATAAAAACTGCCATTTCAATTTTTTCTTTATCAGGGTTTGACAACACGGACTCCACCCAAACACATTTAAGTGTAACTGACACACATAAATGCTAATATAGCTCATATATGGATACTGTAGAACATTCATGGACCTCTAAAGGTGATTATGGTATTGCAATTGCATAAAAAGACTTTTGGTACATTGTGTAAAGTGGACTGTAACTGACAGACATAACATAGTCACATTTTCATAATAGAAACATAACTAATACGAGGAGGTACAGCAGAAAAGTGTAAAGAAGAGGAGAATAAAAATAATGCTGCTTTGTCATTGTCTCTTTTGGCTTATGGAGCTGTCGTCTTCAATAACATAGCTGCAAATGCCAGTATGCGGAGTAAGAGATAAAGAATTTCTTTAACTTTCAACAGAAGGAGAATTTGGTGCCTAAAGTACAAACCAGAAGGTAAACAAGATATCTCTGTACCTAAAATGTTCATCGTTAGCTTTTCAACTCCCTGCAGGTGACTATCAGTCATTTTGTGCTACTATATGTCAAAATATTACTTAAACCTGATTTTGAAAGAAGGTGTAAACACAAAACTTGTTGGAAAACAGTTGCAAATTTACACATCCGGCAGATACAGAGCAACATTCATTTGGAGTCATGCTTTTTGTTGAAATGATGAATGTAAGTCCATTATTCACTGTTCTTTTGGCTCTCTGTTTGGTCTCTACCAACTCCTGAGGGAAATAGCTGGCTCTTTAGCTGCTATATGCTCCACAATGTTCACCAGCTAGTTGCTAACGCTGTCTGACTGTTGTTTGGTGCTAGGCAGGTAGTGTATAGTGGGTTTCTCGGCCTCCTGTGGCTGGGAACAAAACAGATTGGAGCGGTTAGACTGAGCGAAAACAGTGAAGTTGCAAGCCGGAAACCCAAAACAGTGAGCTGGAAGACACCGAAGCGCGCTGTAGAGCTGAGGCGAACTGCAAAGTCGGGTGATAAATTTCTGTGGGTTCATCACTACGAGTCCCACAAATAGCCATGCGATCCATGGTTAATATAAAAATATATATTATTGCAGCTTTAACTGCACCTTTGACATGCCTTGATTCTGCTGCAGATCCCCAAGAAGAAGTGACAGGCCCATGTTGTCAGCGAGGGGAAAGTTGGTTTCATGCTCTCATTCTGAGCTCTGGAATGCAGTCAACACGCAAGCGAGAGATGCAGTGGAGAAAGGCCTGCGGTTGCCATGGTAACATGTCTCCCGTCCATCGTGACTTGATGCTCCTCCAGACTGAGGATGAGGCTACACAAGGAGGGAAATGAAACCTTGAGAGGAACCTTTGACCGCAAGCTTTGACAAATCATCACTCAATCTGCCTGAGATGGTGGTGCAGGATTCAGATGCCCGGTGTGCTGCTGCCGTCAAACCACAATGCAAAAAAATTTTTTTTTTTTTTTTTTTAAATCAACCATTTAAAAAAAAATAAAATCAGTCTACTGGAGCTTTTTCAGTCACTTCACTTCTCGAGGGAGGAGATGTGTGTGTGTGTGTGTGTGTGTGTGTGTGTGTGTGTGTGTGTGTGTGTGTGCGTGCGTGTGTGTGTGTGGGTGGGTGGGGTCATATGATCCTATAATCTTCTTGAAATCTACCAGAGTGAGATTAACTTTATTTCATCTGAGTCTGTGTCAGAGCTCAATCTTCGTCCTGCAACACTTCGGAGTCACAGAGATGCCAGATGAAGGGCAGAGAGCTGGGTGAACAGCAGGGCGATTAAGTTGTAGACAACAAAGACCCAAATATTTAATCAACAAGCTGATCTGTCACCAAGGAAGACAACCTAAGCCTTACAGTGAAGTACAGGCCTTTCTGTTTAAAGCACAAATGTACATCCTTTAAAAAAAAAAAAAAAAAAAAATGGATGATATAGAGAGAGGAGAAAATTTTATTTGTTGGGACAAATATTTTGGGAATATGACAGTAATACTGGAGGATATAGCCATGCCACTATGCCACTGGCCCACTAACTCAACACTGAGTGTCACAGAGACTTCCGCACAGTGATACTAGATTAAAGTCACCTAATGCAATCCAATACAACATCCCGGCAGCAATTACTACCTTTGTCAAGGTCATGTTCAGCTATGTCAGAGTTGGACAACTCTGTGCTAATCATTTTCGAGGCAGTGATTGTGTTGTGGTGCGGGATTACATTACATCATAAAATACCTAACATGTACCTGTTATTTTGTCCCTACACTCCACACTGTGGCTACAGGCTTCACAATAAAACGCAGGGCTGCAGCTAATGATTATTTTCATTCGTGGTCTATAAAACACCCGAAAATTTTCTGAAGCCCTGAAGTATATGTCATTAAATTGCTTGTTTTGTTCCACAAACAGTCCAACACCCAAAGATATTCAGTTTTCTATCACATTTGACAAAGAAAACCAGCAAATATTCACATTTGCAAAGTTTGAACCAGCGAATTTAAGGAATTTTGGCTTTAAAAAAAGACTGAAACAATTAATCAATTGTCAAAATAGTTTCCCATTCGAAGTCAATTACTTTTCTGTCTAGCCTGATCGACTAATCGTTTTAGCTCAAGATAAAATCGCTAACGTAGCTATTATTTGGTCCCTCAACACACAAAAAAGTTTTGCTCATTTGTGGGTAACGGCTTCACATTATGTTGCTGGGGTGCAACTAATGACATTGTTCCTAATCAAATTATCTGTAGATTATTTTCCTGATTCATTGATTAACGGTTTTGTTATATAAAATTGTCGAATATAGGGAAAAACAGTTCCTCAAAGCCAAAGGTAAGGCCTTATTTCTTCTGATCCATAGTCCGAAACCTAAAGATATTGAGTTTATTATCATGTAAGGCAAAGAAAAGTAGCAAATCCTGACAGTTAATGGCTGAAACTAGATAATGTTTGGCTTTTTTACGTGGAATACTCCTAACCAACTATCAAAAGTGTTGTTGATTTACTTTTAGGTTTAACAATTAAATGTTTAATCGTTTCTGATGAACATGAAATACCTCGCATATACCTATGATTTTGCGACACAGCTTCCAACACCTAGAAGGGCATTTTTTGCTCAAGGAAATACCTAAATGAGTTATTGTTTACTAAAACAGTTGCCAATCAATTTTCTGTCGGCTGTTTCAATGATTAATCAACTAATCGTTTCCGCTCTACATGTAATACCTAACATGTACCTATTATATCTGCGGTACTGGATTCACTAAATAATGCAATCCAATGTAAAGCCTCAGAGATTACCCTAGAGTTTAATGAACAGTTCTTATATTTGCTCAAAATGGGCGTTATAAATACAAAACCTTTTAAAAAATATGACATTTGAAAGTCTTCCAAAGGTGGCACTTGTTGCAGGGCTGTTGCACCGTACTGCATTAGATCACGGGTCTTGATCATTTATGCGCAAACCCGCAGCATTACAGTGATTCCTAGATAAACATCCCCGAAATCCTCTCGACAGATGAACTCCGATGTGTTTTCATAACCCGTGATGCAATCCGACACACACACACACACACATACACACACACACACATTACCAGTCCTCTAAAGCAGCTGCGAACTGCACTGGGATCCACTGGAGAAGAAGTTTACCTCTGTACTCTGACCTGTTGGGCCTGACGAGATCACCGGTCAGCTGCAGGCACGCACACGCACGCACGCACGCACACAGACACACGCGCACAGTCCTTTGCCAAAATGACCAATTGGGGGGGAAAAAAGGAAGATTAAAAAAACCCCAAACGCTTCAAGCAGGCGTTATGATCACACGGTGACTGCGGTGGCAGCAGATGAAACAGTAGCCTGGTTGTGTCCTGTACAGTACGTGACAGTTAGTGACTGTCCCCGGCCACGCAGCCTACCTGTAACCGTGCGCGTCGCTCCAGTCCGCTGCCTCCTCTATGCTGCGCGCCGCTGAGCTTCTCGACGAGGAAACATGTTGTCAGCATCGCACTGCGTTAATCCTCGGACTGGATAGACACGCGCACGCACGCACACACACAGAGGCGCGCGCGCGGGCTACGGCTGACCATCTGAGGTAGATGTTTTCAGGGTGAAAACTGTGATCGGGTGCGACATCGCCGAGGCAGCGTGGGAGTCACTCCGGTTGGCTGGCTGGCTGGCTGGCTGGCTGGCTGCCGGTCGGTCGCTCGGACTGACTGACTGACTGACTGACTGCTGGGAAACTGCACTCGCCCCCGGGAGCGCGCGCCACGGCTCTCGTGCCCGCGCCTGGGATATTTTAGCCCCAGGGGTTCCCGGACCTTTTCAAAGCCGGGGACCCGAATATTAGGGAGGCGCGGGAGTGTGCATGGCTCCCCTGTTTGATAATATGCACGACCCCGAGGAGCCCCATCTGGCAAGTTGTGTGGTGTTAGGTAATGCTTGGTACAGAATTACATAACCACCCAGTGAAGGTGGGTGGTAACAGTGAGAGGAGTGAAACCTGGTGTGCAAATAACTCATCCTAATATGATACTATATCATCTCATCTCACTGGGCCCGTTCAGCTGAAGGAGATAATGTGAAATTCAGCTGTTCCTCTGGGACCCCTTTATGATGTCTTTGGCTCATGTACTGAAATCCTCCTTGAAATCTACTTTTTTTTTGACCACCGAATAATCGTCTGTGTCTGTTATCATGCAAAAAATGCAAAAACATTTAGATCTGCAGCCTCTTAAAGCATTGGTTCCACATTTTGGGGAAATATGCTAATTCACAGTGGTGGAATACAACTAAAAGCACTAAAGTACATGTCCTCAAGTACTGCACTTAAGAACAAATTGGGGTACTTAACGTGAGTATTTCCATTTTATGCGACTTTATATTCCTACTCTGCCACATTTCAGTGGGAAGTATTGTACTTTTTACTCCACTACACTTGTCTGACAGCTGCAGATACCAGTTAAGATTTTTTATGCAAAACATATGACAAGCTTATATAATATGATGCATTTGCTATAGATTAAATAAACCAACGGTCTATAAAATTAGAGATGAAATGATTAGTTTATTACTTGATTAGTCAGTTGACAGAAAATTCAAATTATGTTAATAACTGATTGATCAAATTAAGAGAAAAATGCCAAACATTTCATGGTCCCGGCTTCTCAAAAGTGAGGATTGGCTACTTTTACTTGTCTTGTGTTACAATAACCAAACATCAACAAATTTGAGGTTTGGTTTGGACATAACCAGCTACTTGAACTTGTCACTCTGGTTATGGTAATCGTGATGGGCGTTTTTCACTGTTTTCTGACATCCTGTAGACCAAACGATGACTGAAAATTTAGAATTACTTTTTAAAAAAGAGCTTTGAATAGTCACTTACATAATTGACTTATTATACCTAAGAAATGCAATTGTGATAGTAGCAGGTGAAAAATACTAAACAGTTAAACCTCTACATTCAAGAATCTTCAGGCCTCCAAAGGTTTGTTTTTTGACCAGTGGATTAATTGCTCATTCCGTATTCCTCAGGTGTATGCAGATGGCTGCTCATTTGTTTGTTTCCCAGCCTGCCAGAGGGAATTTGAACAAAAGCACAAAGGTCATTCTGACAAACCTCATCCTCTTTCAGGTTATTTGTGTTCCTTGTTCTGGCTCGGCCGCCACACAGTTAATACTTTAACGTGTGGGTGGAGATGGCAGAGCCGGGGTCAAAATATTAATCACTGATCAACATGCATGCACTTACTAACAGAGCCCTCGATCTTCCTCGAGGAATTTTTCTTCTGAATTAAGTTGCGTTTGTCGATAAATTGTTGATAATTGTGATTTAAAAATTTTTTTTTTTTTTTAAACCTGGAACTTTACTTTGGGCTGCCCCCTGTGTTTCCCCAAAAATTAAAAAACAACAACAACAACAAATCAAACCAAAAAAAATGAAGCTGCTCCAATCATCACACTATCTCACCCACTCTCTGCCCAATACTTACACCCTGTGTCCAGCATATGAACTACACCTTCTTCTTCATAGATTGGATGGGACTTTGTTTCAAGAGACAAAACCACAAGAAAAATAAAAACCTCTTTTGATTTTTTTTTTATTATATCAAAATACAAAAATTTGAGAGGAAAATTTCGTATGGGACTACGCATTTGAAATGGTATGGTGACATGAGTACAACACTGCTTTCATATTCTCACAGACATGCCATAGATAGAGCATAGATCATGTGCTAGGCCCATGTCTACGTCACTGTGAGCTACCAGGAGCAAGCCTGTGCGTTTTCCCTATTACAGGCTTGAGATGGCGACTGTCACTATATATCCAGGCCAGTTGGTAACAGGCCAGAGTGGTTTTACATCATTGTTCATTCAGTTTTCTGTTTTTACTCAATAAAGAAACGAGATCCATGGCAGTTGAACATGAAGAGTGAGTAAGACATGATCTCAGACGATACAGAATTCACTGGAACGCAGTGGCAAATGAGAGGAAAGTAATACAAATATTATACATAAGGCTTTGGTACAGCACCATACAGTATGAGTTAATTGCTTACAAAAAGTTAAGTGAAGCGTATTACCTGATGTAGTGAGAGAACAGAATGACAAGTCTAAAAAAAAAAAAAAACTGACCAAAAAAAGGAAAACATCAGGTTATCATTTTAAAACGGAGAAAAGTAAAAAATGTTTTTGCTTTGAAATATTTACATATGAACATTGTTGAATACACATTTCAACTTAAAGAAGGACATTATGGAAATTATGCACAAAAAAAACAGAATAAACAACATATAATACAGAATGTAAACGTGATGTAAAGCACAGAGTTCAGTGGATGAAAATGAAATGAAATGTAGTAAATTTTCTTCCTTTTAAGCACTACTTGGTTTGCTTGAGTATGAGCATTAGCTAAAACAGTCAACGATGTAGTGCTTATTGTAGCCTACGATAATAATACATTCTAGTTTCTCAGTGCTGGTACACATGAAAAAACAGAGAATATAGAAAATACTACATATTTCTATTTTCCGTCCAATAACAACCAGCTTGGATGTCCATGAATGATTGCTAAATAGGCATTTTTGTATTGTCTCTACATGCAAGATTAATACCATAAAAAATCAAATCGGTTCTAAGTATCATCCTACCAGCACCTAGTGATGCACTAAAAGCTTTAAGCAGAAAAACTGGAAAAGAAAAAACAACGAAAAAACAAAACAAAAAAGGAAACTGAGCTAACAGTACGTCCAAAGCAGCCCTCTTAAACACTGTACATGTTTCTGTTGAATATGCAAAAAAGAGCCGGGAAGACGACATCCATTCGTAAAACCCATGGAGAGCTGTTGCGCTTTGCCAATACCTTTCTACCAGGAGAATCAGCAATAAATACAAATGTGTTCTGGTGACTAGTCATGGCTATACTGTACAGTACTAGTAGGAATTCTTCCGTCAAAAAGGTGGTGGGATGACGTGAGACGGCTACGCCCCTGCAGTAGTGTGCTTGAAAAAACAGTGCTGTGAACCAAAGATTGTGGAACTACAGGAAGTGTGTAGAAAAGATCCCCTCGTGACCTGACGATGCTCTCAGATTCCCTCCCATGTCTCCTCTGGTGTGTACTAATCTAAATCAGGTTATGTTTTCTCCTTTTAGGCTGGGTTAATATTCTCGATATCATCACAAATATATTTTAGAGAGGGTACCTTGGAAGCACAGACAGACGTTGCAAACACGCTATAGAAAACAGGTCATCTTGAGTTCATTTGAATGTCACAAGTCTCTATTATTTGAGGTTATACTACTATTTTCCATTATTGTCTATCACTGTCATCACACCATGATACTGTTATGATAAGGACCTATAGTGTCTACCGGAGCTAGTTTAGTCGCTCAAACACACAGGGCCGAAAGAGTTGCTTTGTGGAAACAGAAAACGAAAAAATCTTTAGACCTCTACCTCTACAGCACCACAAAGTTAAACATAGCACCAAGTCGTAACGTTCAAAGCAACTATGCCCTAACACACCTTTCTTTATCAAACTAATGTAAACACAATTTCCTCCACAGCACGTATTGTACATGACTATAGCATGTCTGTGACTCTTGTAAAAAAAGTTTCCTTCAGTTTATTTGCTTTGGACTCCTGAAGGCGAAGAGATCTGGAGTGAATCTACATGTGTGCTCATGAACGGGCAAAATACAGCATTACTTCGTTCCAGAAATATTATAGAGGGCAACACACTTCTGCTTCTAAAGCTTTTTCCAATGGGCATTCACGTACTATACATCAGAGAAAATACTACTCAACTTGTGCAGCCAGCGGGCTATGGCAATAATACATTATACGGTACTAACATTAAGGTTTCTTTTTCTTCTCAGATAAAATAAGGTCTGCTAAAGTATGACAAATGAGGCACCTTAAAATGTTTTAGAAACATTATCCACTTAAAGCCGTACTGTAAGCAAATACTTTTTATATATAATCTAATTTCTTTTACCTTGGGAACCTTCCCGTACTTTTCATACACCCTCATACAAGAACGTCTTCCTGTAAAACATGGTTTGATTTATCTTTACAAATACAATACACACCATGTACAGTACATAACAAATATAGATTTTTTTTCTTCGTATCTTACATGAAACCAATTTGTTAAAGTAGAATATGCACTTTGACGCTCACTTTCAGGCAATCGTCACTTTCTCACTTGTCAAAAGAGTTTTCAGTAAGCAGACTGAGTCGATTCATACGTGTGGATATTTGTCGGAAAGCCTCTGATTTGTAGGTAGCAGAAGGAAATCTATCTGATATGTCTTTGAGTGATTGAAGTAGCTTTAGCAATAAAAGGAAAACGCTTGTTTTTGTGGCCGTCGGAGCAAAGGGAGCTTGGCTGAGAACCCGTGTGGGGCCAGTTCTTATCGCATACAGGAATAACACAGAGAAGTAAAACAATTTGGACTTAATGTGTCAACTGGTCGTCTCACCAATCACAGCTGCACTATAAACAACATAATGGGTCATTCAATGTACTGTGACATCGGGACATTCATTTCCTGTACAGCAAAACATACATTCATTATCGGTTAGTGTCGAAAAATTAACAAACATACAGAGAAGTAGCTAGCAAGTAATATACAGTTGTTAAAGATAAACAGTCAGGCTTTGCCATTGTTTGAATATTTCCCATTGCTTGTTAACAGCTTTATGAAGCACTCACATTCTCCTCTAACAGCTGTTGTTAAACATTAAAATCCTTACTGTTCTGGTTTGTTCTTTCTGCATGAAAACTCTAGTACATTTCCACTGAAGTTATATTAATTGATTTATTTTGCCTTTTTTGAATCTAAACTTATGTATGTTTTATTCTTACAGATATTCAGTTTCTCTCCTATTACTTGGATATACACAGTTGAAGCAGGTACCCATTTAAAAATGTAAAAACAAAAAAAAATACCCAAAATATAAAAAACAAAACGAAAAAATACAAGAGTTATGCATCCTGTGTAGCACTTTCTCTCATGTGTCCTTGGCAGAGAAAGTAAAAACACACATAATACTGGAGTCCCTCCCCCCCCAAAGAGATAAATACGAGAAGGCAAAGGAAAAGGCAGTTTATGTTTGAAAAAATGAGAGAAAAAAGGCAAAAAAAAAAAAAAAAAGGCACAGTGAGATGTGCCACATTTCACAAATGATTCCTTAATAATGAAATACATACTACAGCACACTTCACAGTTCATCACCCTGTTCTTCTAATCCTACAAGTCCAACCTCTGTTGAGCATGTAAGTCCCCAGTTATTTTGAGAGTTCTCATGAAGGCTGTGTTCTCTGCCTTAATGCAGTGCTATAATGATGAGCGTCAACACACTGAGCCATCAAGCACTAAGAATTAAGACACCGTCCCCTAATGGTTGGCATTGGATATTAAATCAAAAATAAACAGATTATGGCAGCTATTACTGATAATAAAAAGCTTCTAAATTAGATCAAATTAGGTGTTGTTATCCATTTGAATGAGCATGGTATGTGATATAAACCTTTTTATCCATACGTTTCATATGAAAAAAGGTCAAGCACGTACAGTATACCACAAGAATTACAGCAATTCTGCGTTTACTCTGAGGTATATTTTGTGGTAAGAACCCTGTGTTTAAATACTGACACTATTTGTATTGTAGGAAAGGTAGACTCATGTCCCCATTCGAGGACGCACCAGGCTTAACAGTACACTGTACCACTGAAAAACCTAAAGATATGGACCCCTCAATGACCAGTGAGTGAAAAATCTTTAACGTGTTGTCACATACTCAACCAACACATTTTTATTACTGTAGGAAGAAGCTTAATTCCCTTGTTTTACTATTTATATACATTATATATTTTCAGAGCATTTTCAAGTGAAATCCCTCACAGACAAGAAGTGGTGACAACTCAGAAAAGCCATTGTTCTTGTCTTCAAATGAGATTTTCCAACCCCGGAGTATTCAGCTTGATGTTTCCCGCTACCCAAACACCCACGAACTTTATAGAGATTATAAGAAACTTATTAGCTTGATAGAGAGACCCGGGTGGAGCAGGGAGGGCTGAGGAGGGGGTTTTTATAGGGAGCGCGGGGGATGGGGTCAGTTTAGTCGAGTCCAATGGCTTGGTGGGCACACGGGTCAGCGTAGAGTCCCATAATTTGGGCCCTCAGAGTCTGCACTGGCCAGAATGCCCGTCTGGTCCTCCTCAGACTGCCTGCGGTGCAGGAAGGAGGTCAGATACAGATAGGGGTTCTTCTTGTTTTGCCTTTTCCTCTTTCTGTGGAAGTTGAGATCCTCTCTCTCTTGGGGTGTCTGAGATTGCTGCTGGGTCTGAGAGGGAGACACGCCTGAAAGGGAAGCAGACAGAAGCACAGAAATAACACAGCACCCGCGTATTTTACAATTAACCTTTTTGTTCTCTTTTCGCTGATTATCAGACTAACCTGTTCTCCGTCCGGAGGTTGTGTTGTTGTTGTTGTTGGCAGCCATTCCCTTGGCTTTAGTAATACAGTGGTGTAGCAGTGCTGGTAAGCTCTCAGACCCGGCAGGATCACTAGACGCACCTAGAGGTTCCCTGAGAAGAGGAGAGACAGCACAGCATACGTTGTTCTGCATTAATTCAACGGTCGTGTCCGGTCCCATCTCTGAGTGAAAAGACAGAATCGCACTTTCATTGCTATTTCCAGTGGGTGCTATTGAATGGTTTGATGGGCTCTTGTACTTCTATTGAGAGCCCTTTCACTAAGATGATGAATTTCCACTTTTTCTATCTGCATTGATGGATGATAAAAGTTAGACACAAAGAAAGAAAGCGGGAAAGGAAGAAAAAGAAAAGAGAAAGAAAGAAAGGCTAGTTGGCATAAGGTGACAGTGGATTTGGTGAAATTATTGGCTATAAGTTTGTCCTCAAACAATCATTATATTAAAGACCCGGTCCAGGGTTTATAAAGATTATGGCAATACAAAGTACATGTTTTTTCTTAAAGGGTATTTGTTTGTGATACAAAAAATCCCTTATTCCACTAATTGTAGATCCCGTAATTGTTGTTTAAAATTCCGGTCAATTCTGTAATTTTAGCAACAGCGCAAAAAATTTTTCTAGTTTAGACAATAATTGCAATTAGTGTGCTCATTCAGGTTTGGGTCTTTAAATAGTGACTGCTTCAGAAATGCAGGCAATATTGGTCTCTATGCTGTATAAAACTCATAAAATGAAAATAATTTCTGGAACTGTAAATTACTGGTCCTGTAACAATGAAGTCTAATGGTAGATTTTCTTTTAAAATCCTCCAATACATTACTTTTAGGATACACTAGGTCAGGGGTCGGCAACCTATGTCACGCAAAGCCACTTTCAAAAGCATGTGAGAAAGCAAATACTATACTGCACTATAGACATATGCTACTATTTTGCCACTAAATATTACATTTGCGTAGTCCCACAATTACAAATTGATTAATTAGGAGATTACACCAGCGTGATGAATTAATGTTGACATGTCAAATCTGCATGTTCCAAAAAACAGCGCACAGTTGGGGTGAATGTTTCCTGAGCTGCCGTACGACAGCGCAAAGAGGAGTCCACACTGCACCAACGCGCACGCAACATGGCGAGCAAAGTCAGCCGGCCTTTTCCACCACAGCGGCACGAAGGAGTCCGAGTTCGTAGCAAGAAGAGACCGAGCTGTATGCGCATTTCGCTGTGAAAATGTGGGTCGAGTGTAAAGTGTAATTCTAAAACTAAACACGAGAAAAACTTAAAAATTAGTAGAGCTGAGTCAATCAAGAGGGCAGTGTCAAAATATGCTACACACTGTTTACCTCCAAAAAAAATCAGTCTACAGAGGGCGGCTATAAAATTTCAGAGTGTACTTCTAGACGTGGAAAACCATCAGAAACATAGAATACACAAAGCAGTGGTTCTGTTTGATGGTCTGCTGAGTAAGGACACCATCGTATCCAGAACTGAGAACTGTTGAGAGGCTCATTAATGACATACTGAAAACCAGACATAGCGCGACTGAACAGTGAAAGGCAAGGACATCGATGGCAGTAACCGGTACGGCCAGTTTACATTTTACTAGCCTACATCACAGCATGGTTTTAAGATAGGGGCTCTTGTGCAAATTATAGAGCTACAACTCTATTATAATAATAAACAAGCAAACTTCCTCTAGTAGTGTAACCATCTATCAGGGCATAAATTGAAAATAAACTACAGGCGCGTTAACGTTGAGGCTTCTGGCAAACCAGCCTCATCTCATCTCAGGTTGCTGACCCCTGCAAAAGGTGCACGAGCATTTCTCTGACTGTTTGGTCAGTGTGCTAACATGTGTTTCAAAACAGAAAATAAACAGGAATGTGATCCTGGAACCTGCTGAACTATTTTCATTTCATGAGTGATACATGCTACAGTAAGTTGAATGAAAAATAATCAGTGTTTAATCAGCAAAACAATAATCACATCAAGTTAAAGTATCCTCACTTTCATAGTATGCAGTATGTTTTAGAAGTAGTTTCACCTCATACCGAAAACTTTTGCTGTTTTGTTGTCCATGTCTCATAGAAATATGCAATCAAGTTAAATAAAATCCAAATACCCTCACAAACTCAACATTTAAGTTTGATGAGGTTCATGAGGCTCAGTGTCTTTGCCTTTCAAAGAACTGAATACAAACAGCTTCAAAACCTGACTTAATGCTTTCATTAAGCCAAGTTGTTGTGCCCAACATGTATTGTTTCAAAAGGCATAGGAACACAAAGCTTTAGAGATGCTGTCCATCATTTGTCACTGTGGAGAGAGAGATTGAGAGCCATTAGCAGAGAGGGCGAGACAAATCTGAGAATTGCAACAGTCCTGGACAGATAGAGAACACTTCCATTATCACACCAACTGTGTGCAGAGGCCACAGTGTGTTAAAACATAGTACATTTCCATAGACATAAACACTTTACAGCACACTTTCATAAACATGAACACTGCGCACAGAGGCTTCACCATGCTGACGGGAGGAGATGGCAGGAAGAGGAAATGGCCGTTAAAGAACAAGTCACATGACAGGAGGAGGAAATGGCCATTAAAAACAGTCACATGACAGAAAAACGAAAGCACTTAGGACAACAAATGTGACAAAGAATTTAGTTTGAGAACTGTTGTTATTTGTTTGGTCGTAGAAAGAAGTTTAGAGAATGCATGCATGGCATTTTGCACATGGAACAAAACTTTAAAGGGGAATACTCCAGTCAATCATTCATGTGCGTCCTCTATTGATTCAAGGCTTTTTTTGGTGCAGGGAAACATGTCTGTATTCAACAATCCAAAGACAAAACCAAATGCTTCTCCACAGTCCGAAACCGCTCCTCGTGCTTGCTCGCAAGCCTAATTACTGTAGCCTACGCCACAGCATAGCAGGCTTACTGTGCCTTGGAAGTGTATTGACAAATGCATCCTGCAATCATTATTACCATTAGTCGTACTTCACTTGAATCCAGCACAGAGGCACAGCCCAAAGCGATTCCCCTTTAAAGGAGAGAGTGATTAGAGCCCTCCCCCTGCTGACCCCTCCCCTCTCAGACATGGGTCCGACCCTTACCTATTGCGGCGTAGGGGACCGGGTCACAACAACGCTGCCCAGATAGCTGAGATCAATCAAAAACAAATCAGGTAAGACCCTTACCCTCTGTAAAGCAGCAGGCCTATAAGCTACTTTCCCTTATAGGCCAGTGATAGTGCAGGAGCAAGTCTCTGCCTCGTGGCTGTAGCTACTGTATCACTGTAGCTTCTAGGGATGTGAGGTGGATGTGAGGGGGCGCAGGAGTGTGTGCAGTACAGAAACACTAAGGGGCATAAAGGTATGAGCCTCAGCTATGTTTTTATGTACGCTTTCCTGTGTTACGGCTATAATTCTGCATACAGGGACACTGATCTATCAATATGTTGGATGTATTGGGAAAAAGTCCCTTTTAGTTATATCTAATTGTAGTAGTCCCTCATGAAAAACTTACTCTCAGTGAGTTTTTATCCCTATAGTTACCACTTTCTAATAAGGCACCTTTTATAAAAGCTTCTAAGTTGTATCTAATTTGTTTGATCACTTGAACTAATTAAGTTATTGATTTAATGGCTGATAAGTCATTTACTTTTGCTTTCGAGGACAGTTATAAGCAATTAAAAACAACTGTGTCGGGTTGCCTGGTTGTGGCTGGCTTTTACCCTCTTCCAGCACGACACTTGATTTGTCTTTTTAGCTCTTGAACCCCTCCGATGGATTCGTTTGGCCTCTAACCTTCTGGAAAAGGTCTGCAGAGCATCTGGGCCAAGAATGTGTTTATTAACAACATATTATTATTTACAATCACAGACCTGGATTTTCATAAGAACCATCTAATTAATGACATACTCACATTATAAATACTGACTTACTAGCTTTTACTAATGACTGTTACCAAAAACTGAGAAACTCTTAACCTTTTTTTTTTAATGATTTATTAAAAATTTTAACAGCAGAACTGATGGTTTGTTCCCTTTATAATGACCATCTATACAGCATTTATAAGCTGTAACTAATTGCTTTATTAACGGTCAATAGATCGTCTGTTAATGCTTTATGGAACAGCTATAAGCTATCGATGAAAACAACTCTTGAGTTGCTAAGTTGTCGAAAATCTCTATGAGTTTTAAGTCATTAACAACGTCAACACATTAACAGTCATTAATACAACAATTAATAACAAACCATCAGTTCTGCAGTTATAAATGTTGACCCATCACTAATAACGGGGCAACAGTTTCTCACTTGCTAATGAGCCAAAAGCAAAAGTTAGCAAATGATCTGTATCAACATCGTCATCAACAGTATTTATAAATGTCATTAATAGATGGTTCTTACAATAACTCACATCTGCAGTTGTGAACAATAATAACCCTGATCTAAAAAGCATTACTAAACAACTTATTAACCATAATAAAGCCATTAGTTACAGCTTATAAATGCTTTATAAAGGGTGACTTATCAGAAAGTGGCACCATTTTATGTAATAGTATAAATGTAAAAATGTAAATGTTCATTAAATATACACTAAATTGTTAGAGTTGAGCATGGAAATAATTTCTATTAGTGCTTCACACACGTTTTCACTTTCATACTTCTATCAATAATCGATCTGATCAAATTTAAATTATATCAAGCTGTGGAAAATACTTCAATTCAAAATTTCAATGTTCAAAATGAGGGACAGAAAAAAATGGCACAGTTTTAAAAACAGTAAACTTGAGGGTTTCTGTTGCTAAAGTGTTTCATCTAAATCTTCCTCCAGTCCATATTTTTAAAGTTGACTTCATTTTGCATTAGTATCAATATTTCATGAGATTATAAATGAATTATCAGATAATAAAGACAAAAGTACATGATCGTAAAATCAAATTGAGCTTTCACATGCCATTAAATTGTCAAAGTTTAGAGAACTGTAGTTTTTATTTACTGATACAATGTGTGCTAAATGCAATTACATGCCTTCTGCATATTTAAGTACAATATGCATCCTTATTATGCCTAAATGGAAACATCAAAGTAAAACTGTGGATAAATACTGAGGAAATTTGGACTAGAGAGCATACGAGGAGACAAGGCTCCTCTTTAAATAAATATGTGACTATTCTCTACTGGAATGGATCACCTACCCTGAGGCTGATATCTGGAGCTGAGAGGGCTCTGAGGGTAGCATCTCCTCCTCTGTCCTTCTCTGGGATGGCCTCTGCCCGAAAACATCCCTGCCCTCCGGGGGGGGAGAGGGGGACTGGGAGGGGTAACTGGCTGCAGTGGACGCATAGGACATGTGGGCGTGGTAACTGGGGCTGGGTTGCGTGGTGCCCTGGCTCTGAGTGGGAGAGGCGGTCAGGGAGGACCTCCGGGAGAAACTGACAGTGGCCGAGGGCTGCAGGGTTATCTCAGGCATCTCCAGAGACCGAGAGGTGCGGAGGATGCTGGGGCGCGGAGGGGGCCGCACTAGAATATCTGGAGAACCTGGCTGGGTGCTTAGGGGGCTTTGGGAGAGTGGAGAGAGGCGGGAGGGCTGGAGTACTAGCGGGGGTAGGCTGGGGTCTGCCCGGCGCCCCGCCCTTGGGCTGAGCCAGGACTGAGGACTACTGCTGGGGGCTGTGCTTGGGCTCCCTGCACGGGCTGCCGGGTCAGGGTAAGGCAACACTGGTACACCCACACCGTGGGCGGTGTGTCTGAGCTGGCCGAGACTTTGGGCCTGTTGCATAGCTAAACGCCTAACCGGAGGCCCCAGGGGCCTGTCTCTGCCTGGGGGAGCCACAGGGACCTCCAGCTGCAGGAGTCCAGGGCTTGTTGGATCCTTTAGGGAGGGAAGGTGCAGACGACTGGGGGGGAGAGAGTGAGGAGGGTATGGGGGTGGGTCAGGGAGGTCCTGGGGATGATGTAAGGGATGGTGAGGTGGGTATATGAACCGTGGCCCCTCTAGACCCAGGAAGGGTAGCTCATGAGGCTGCCAGCTTTCAGGTGAGCGAGGAGGAGGGCTGTGTGTGTGAGACAGAGAATGGCCAGAGGCAGTGTACTGATGGTGCTCCATCTCTCCACTCTCCTCGGGGATGGAGGGGTAACCAAATGGCCCCTCGGCGTTGCCTGGGGGGGAGGACAGAGCGGAGCTACGTGGGCTGATGTCAGGCATGTAGAATGGTGGTGGGATCCCTGATTCAGCGCGGCTGCCTAGATACCCATAGAATGGGCCCTGGGGAAAGCCCCTGTAGCGGGAGGCTGGGGCCTGCCCTGAGGCGTGAAGTGCACTGCCCTCTGCAAAACTCATACCTTCCATGGGCCTGTGGAGGCGGGGGCTGTAGGTGGGGGGCTGCGTTGACTCCAGGCTGGAGGACGTTGGGGAGAGCTGTGGCCGCAGCGTGGGCATGATGGGCGGCAGAGGCCCGGGGTCAAAATCATTCTCCTCATCAGACTGCCGGAACTCAGGGTACATGTCAGACTCCTCTGCGAAGGGGAAGCCCTGGATGCGGCGGGGCGGTGGGCTGCTCTCCATGACGAAGCGGCCATCGGGGCCGCGGCTTATCAGCTCAATAGGTGTGGTGACCTCTGCTTCATGCTTGGACACACTGTATTTCTTGCTGGCTATGGCACGCTTGGTTTTCTTGTAGAAGGAGAGCTCTTTTTCTTTTTCTCTCTGAGGGCTGGGCAGCTTCCTGACATACAGGCCTGGACCGTGGGAACTCTCTGAAGAAAGAGAGCGTGGCCGAGACGGAGGGGAGCTCTCTGGACTTATCTTCCCCGATGATAACCTGGTAAAAAATGCAGACACAAGACGCTGGCTTGATTTAACATACACCAAAAGAAACCCAAAGGGAAACACACACAAAAGTGTTTTAAAACAAAAGAAAAATCTCTGATGCTGTAAACTAATGGGCATGATTAGAGTTTCATTCGTAAAATAAATAGATGACACAATACAAAGCCTAAGCACTCTATCAAGGCGGCCGTAATGAAGAGCATTATGATAATGACCAATCTATGGCGGCGGCAGCGTCCTGATGGGACAGCAGCTAATGAACCAAGTCAGAATGACAGGATGACAGGAGAACCAACCATGCAACCATGACAACCGTATCACTTATCTATCGAATCTACACCTTCTTGAGCAGACGTCAGACCAATTTCCATATGCTGCACCACATGGTGATGTGAGGAAAGCAGATGACATCTAACCAGGCCTCATTTGCCCACACCAGGAGCAGCATAGTCTACATTTTCTGTGTCACTGAATGCATCATGTAGATATACATTATAAAGAGTGCATTCTACTGTACATGCAGCTGAGCTAATGCAGTCTAATCCCCGTATGGTGTGTGAAAGTCTGTGCATGCAATAAGACCAGCAGTAGGCTTCACTACAACAAATAGTCATTGGCAGTTGATCATTTCTACGCAATGCATTAACCATGCAGCCAAGCCAGTGCAGTGCAGCACACTCTGTATTTTGGTGCAGGCAGGCACTCACAGGGGGCTGGCAGGCGGGGGCAAGAAACTGCTCCTGGCAGGCTCGTCCCAGCAGGGCTCTACCCCTGGCAAGGGGGTGAGAGGAGGCCTGCGATGGGAGACAAACGACATGGGCCTGGTTCATCTTTATCTATGCCACTTGCAGGAAGGAGTAAGTGTGAACTCCCTGACCTGCCTGGACCATTTAATAAAAACAGACAGAAGTATCTGACACTAATGATTTCGCTAAAGTCTCAGGCAAACAAACATTTACTCAGGAATGGGATTTACACAGATTACTGTCACAAATGAGCTTCTTTTGAGATTGAAATGCAGTCATTCATGTACACAAGTTTTACAGACAGACAGACAAGTACACACATGTAGCTGACACTGTACATTAAATGTGCAGCTAAACAGAAAACAGCATTATTAAACACTGAGGATCATGCAGAAAGCGGACAGCGTTTGAGGTTAAAGAATACAGATGGATCAAAAATCAATACACATACTGCAGCTTCGGCATTCTGGGTAATGTGTTTAAAATGCTGACTTGACTGCTTTGACCTCTCCTTAATCTGCCCATGATCCGCTAGAGGTTGCTACGGTACATGTTCTTCCGCACCCTCCAAAAAAACTCGAGCATATAATCAATGGGGTTTTTTTGTGTCATCCACCTGGGCTGCTTTTTCTTCTGTATGCTGACTCATTTTGCACTTTGTTACAAATACATCATCTCAAATACAAGATTGTGTATTTCCAGGTGCTATTTGTATGTTTTACTGTTATTCATTGCTAAAATGCATGCCTTTTCACAGCGTGCATGGGAAGAGAAATTTTATGAAAGGTGCAAAAGAAGATGCACAGTAGTAGCCACCTCTGGTAGACTGCAGGGGCTCTGGCATTGGCTTTACTTACGGTGACTCAATGCTTTTCCTGAAGTGTGTCACCGACAAGGGAGGATCTGAGAGGATAAAAATATTTAAATTTAGCATTTCTTCCGTTGAACACTATGAGCAGAAGTCAGACACATGGATGGATTATGAGACAATGGGAACCTGGGCACAGACATGTAAGAGGCCTCCCACCCTCATACATACGCTGCAACATTTGTTGTTGTTTTTTGTCTCTTTGTGGTTGTTCTGAATCCCTTTGTGGCCATTTTGTGTCTATTTGTAGTCATTTTGCATCACTTTGTAGTCTGTAGTCTAAAAGTCCCTTCAAACAAGAGGCTCTGGCTTAGCCCCCCCTGACCCTTTGGACCACTGGGCATGTACCAAGTAGGCCTGTTCAGTAATCCATCCATGGTGAGATGTACTATATTTAATGCATGTGAATTAAGTGGAGAGGGAGACCGACCTGGTTTACGCTTGAGTTTGCGACGGTGTTGCTTATTGACAAAGCAAGCTGCTAGAGTGCTGAACAGTACTGCCGCTGCCAGAAAACAGATAGTTGCCACGACACCCGCCACCACAGGCCGCGCCAGCCCCTCATCAGGCAACTCCGCAGGAGTGAAGGGATCTGACATGGCAGGCGAGAAGGTAAAATGGAGAGGTTGCAAACTAAAAACTCACAAATCTATTCCCCACAGGATCCAATCATTTGTGTGTAGTTTTTAATTCTGTTCTGTAAAGAAACTGACCCGTGCTAGATACTCCCACGGCATTGCTGCTCTCACTGATCAGGTCATCCATGACAGCCATCACTCGAAACTCATACCAGGACTCCTGTCGAAGAGACACACGACACACACTCTCCTTACAACTGTCTCGAACACTGGTTTTTGTGTATAGCTTACTAGATCATGGCTAAGACACTGCACTGTATGTTCAAAGCACTTTGTGGCTAGGTTTTGAAAATTGATTTATACATAATAATGATACATATTATAATTATTCTATTTTTTATAATTATTTTATTTATTAATGTATGTATTCACAAATATTGATGATTGTACCTTTTTGTAATTTTGAGCGAACTGTAGTGTAGTAGTAGTGTAGTAGTGAATTGTTATTAAAATGCACTGAAATGCAAAAATGCTAAAAAAAATAATAAATCCTCTAAAACTCATTGCATATGATAAAACTATATAGAAACAGAATATTGAAAATAATTTATTTCCAGATATGCTTGGCACCATTAAATTGAGAGATTATTAACAAGAAAGGATTCTGTTCATTAACTTTTCAATTATATTAGTCAATTATTCCTCCAACATAAAGTATCCCCTGTGCCATGTACATTCAACAAAGTAAAAGCATGAAGCCAGAAAACCTCCCACAGACTGCACATCAAAATGTGTATGTAACTGACCTGAACAAGGTCTCTCGCTATGAGCTCAGTCTCAGTGGATGGGATCAGGTCATCCAGAACCTCCCACCTCTCCCCGAGGCGGAACTCCATGATGTATCGGTCGATGGGTGAGGAGTGGTTGGCTGGAGGGAGCCATGTGAGGAGGACACCGTGCTGCGTGCGATTGGCTGTGAGGCACCGTGGTGGAGTAAGAAGCACCAGTGGTTCTGGGGTACCCAGAGGAGAGCCTGTGGACCAGAAATGGGGCACCATGAATGTCTATAACAAATGTTGTGCCAATCCATCAAGCACATTTTGACATATTTCACAGGATAATGTGAAAATGTTGTGCTGCTGGTGGCACTAGAAGAAAAGGGTCACCAAAGTTAAAGGGATTCATCTTCTGGGCACCATGAATATCTGTACACAATTTCATGAAAATCCTGATAGTTGTCATGACATTTAACTAAAACCCAAAAAAATTTCAACCTGGTGGTGGCGCTAGGGGAAAAGGGGAGGGATCACCAGCGTCAGTAGGACTGATCCTCTGGGGATCAGTAATGTCTGTGAAAAATTTCAGGGCAATCCATCCAATAATTGTTGGGATATTTCAGTTTGGACCAAAGTGGTGGACTGACTGACCAACCAAAATTGCCATTGTTAGAGCAATTCACTAGCATAGCTAAAAACTGACTGGACTCAATGAATTTACAAACAGGGCTGCATGGAACAAAAAATGATTTGGTAGCTCTTCTGTATCATGATAAAAAGCTTTGAGACCAGACACAGTTTCCCTAGTTACCCACAAAAAAAATCCCCCTATTTATCATTTATAAGCAGGATAGAAACATTTAATATAAGGCTTATAACACAGTAATATGTGGTTCTAAGCAAATATAAGTTTATTAATGTATTTCTAAACAACTGTAACTCCTGCTTTTTAAACAGGTAAAGAATGACATTACAGTATAACACAGCTGTGATATTATAAACTATGGCGTAATAGAAGTTATAATTGCTAACAAATACTCTACATTAATAACCACTTAAAATGTATGTAGACCTGCTTATAACTACATTTAAAGTGTGTCACAAAACATTTATTAAATTTTTATAGATTGCTTATTAATGCTAAATAGGGGAATTAAAGTAAAGTGTTACCATAAAAACACTTAAAAATAGGCACACTACCCAAAGTTGTGCAGGCAGAAATTCGCTACTCTGTTGTACAATTTTGCCCGAAAAGCAAATTTAATGTCTGAAATGACCAAAGCAAAAATTCAAAGCAAAATGAATCAAATCGAAAACTCTTGAATGTCATGTCATGAGTGACAGACATCCTATCAGTGATATGGTAACACAGCAAATTACAGTAAAACGACAATACAGTCCATTTGTCATGAAGCGCAGGACATATTGCAGAGTGACACATTAATTGAGAATGAGTTGGACCTAATCCTGGGTCACAAAGATGCTCTGTGACATTTAGGTTATCAAAAATGTATTTTCCATTTTAACAAATCGAACATATTCGCTTGTTTTTTCTCTATATTTCAAAAAAAGAGGAAAAAATGTTGCTCGGTAATAAAACTACGGGTGATGGCTATAAGCTGAGTTGATTGGCTGTAAATTTGATTTATGTTGTGAAAAATCAACAAAAGCATCTGAATAACAAAAATTAGACTATGGGTTACACAATATACAGCAGAAACCTTATTCCCCATTGCCATCCATCTATATTCACAGACTGCTATCTGAGTGTGTGAACTAGGTCAGAACTTTGCACGCTTTATTTAGCCGTTATTGAATGAAGGAAAGATTTCCAGCACATTGTTTGTGACAGAATCAGGGTTTACACTATTTCACAGAAGACCAGTATTGTGAGGAAGTTACCTTCATCAAGTTTTAGAGATTATGATTCGACTGTGGAATTGTCTGATCAAAATGGCAGAGGATAGACTATGTAAGAAAGCATTTATGTGGAGTAAGTCATCCAGTTTTCAGTGGGCAAATTAGCTTTACTCAATTTTTGAGTTGGTGGTTATTCTGCATATCTTCAGGATTAATTTGTGTTGTAATGTTAACTTTATTAAAATTACATTTTTACTGAAGTTTGAAGAAAAACGGTTTTGACAGTAAAGCCAAATCAAAGCCAAAATTAAGGATATGTGTGAAATCAAACAAAAGTTTGGACCTGAATCGTACGCTACATCTCGTTTATTTAGAAGCCGATGATCTTTAGTTGCACATTTGTGAGTTGGCATTCTTCCTCTGGCCATTGAGGCTAGCCGATGTAAAAATATTCGGGAGGAAAACAGACTGTGCGAGCATTCATTGAATTTATGGTGTCTCGTAAACCCATGCTGCCTGGGCATAGTTATATGTATTACACCATAATAGAATTTTCATGCAGTCATTCATATGTCTTCGTAAATCACCGGGTGGGTTTCAGCCCTGCTCTTGATTGTAAAAAAACGGTGGTGTTTCAAGCTAATAGTTTTTAAAGCTGAGTTCTTCACAGCTAAGGGTTTCATTGGTAAATAGGAAACTCAATGCACTGATTTCCATACTTAAGGACATGTGATACAACCTGACCTTCAGGTGCCAGAGTTAGACTACAAGGGTTTGTTTGAGGTATCGGTGCGGCTTCTTTTCTTAGAGTCTGATGTTTTGTACACACAGGGACTTTGGGTGTGCCTTTTTTTATGCATTCCTTCATTCAAAACCTTCCCCATCTTTGTCCTTTCCACTGGCGTGGTGGAAAAATCCATCCGTGCACTTTTCTCCCTTCATGCCTTTCTTTTCACTGACGCACTGATTTTAAATACCATACACATTTTTATTTAGTATCTTTTCAGGCAGAGGGCAGACAAAGGCTGCATTGGCAGCATGCCTTTGATGCACGAGTTGGATTAAAACACACAAGAATCTAAAACATGTAAATCTGTTCTTTTTTAACATCTAAAATACACCCCATATCAAAACATGAGTTTGCTTAATAGCAGCTACATTCAGCTCAATTGACTGACAAGCTATTCTTTAATGGATCTTTCTCACGGCAAACACGTTGACTTGTCAAACACAGGTGGAACTAATAACATTAATAAATGCCTCTGGTATTGTACATACGGGTTTATTGACACACCTAAATGGAACAGTGCCATCATTAATGTCATTAGTTACACCTTTGCTTTTCCTGCTATGAGAATTCAAAATGTTTGCAGTGAGAATTATCTACTGCACTGCTCAGTGCACCAAAATGTGTCTACAGCACTACTTAAGAAATATCAGCAGCTTCAAAGTTCAACACATTTGAATGCTTTCCTGACGTGCTCTATGCACTTCATGTCTTATGTGCGCTTCTTTTCTTATGATACCATGATGGGAGACGTCGATGACGTCGGCTGCGTGGATGAGTCGCCGCAGGCCTAACCGTCATTTAATATTTCTCTGTTTATGTTTCTCAAGAACCGCTCATCCACGAACCTTCACTGTGGACACTGCACTTCCTTGGGTCCTCAACAATACACATGTGGAGTTTGAGGTAGTTTGGATGAGCGGTTTTTGAGAAAAATCAAGGAAAGACAGACAGAGATTTCTTCATTTATTTGTAGGATATACAAAGTTTATATACATATATATGTTTTTGGGGTTCGAAAATACAATGAAAATGGTTATGGCACTTTCCATAATAATGATGGCATAACAAAAAAAAAAAAATAGAAAAAGGAATATACATGTGCATACTTCTGCTGTATTGTTCATGCACTAACCTTACTCAAAATCATGTTTAGTCTCCTTGATCGATAATAGATAATAGATGATAGTAGATGATAGATTATCTTTATTTGCATCTTTATTACAATATGTTTTGTACTTTACTGCCTTGTTTTTTAATGATGCAGAGGAGATGGAGAGGTGGACGCACGTTTTCTGCCCTGAACAGTGTCTGCAGGTTTTCTCCTGACAGCAACCTCTACCTACAAGGTAGGGCAGACTGTATGTAGCTTGAGAGGTGAATACCCAGGGCAAAAAAAAAGACAGAAAGCACTTACTGCTGCTCTTTAGGGTTATTGCTCTGAGCGCCAAGCGGTAATTGAAGCTGACTGAGATGAGCATTGTTATCAACTCAGACGTTCTCTCATCTGAGTTTTTGCAGCTGGACAGTCAGACAGTTGTTGTTTAAAGAGATTTTAGTGAGATAATGGAGACAAGAATGGGATTTTGAAGTGAGGGGAAAATGCCCCACCCCATCCCCAGTGGAAATTATACCCTTATATACATTAATTTAAACATCACTAGAGGGCAGTATCTTCCACACTGTGTTCGATGATATTCTAAAATGATAGATAGTGTCTCAGTGCAGCCCAGTGGGTTGATTTTGAAGTCAAGAAGTGGAAAACATGGATGGAAAAACCTTTGATTAACTGCACTCACCTGCAGTGTTGACTGTCACAACTTCGCTGAATGGGCCCGTGCCCAGTTTGTTTTGTGCCAACACACTGAACTGGTACTCTGTCCCAGGCTCCAGCCCTGGCACCACTAACCAGGTCTGAGCACCAGAAACTGGCATCGAATGCCAGTCGTGAGAACCAAAGTCTATTCTCTTTGACCTAAGAACAGAAGTGAGACAGAAAAACAGAAAGTTACACGCAGCATGATTAGAGGGTAAAACTTTTTAATGGTGAATAATGTTCTAACTGTAATTAGTTACAAGACAGCGTTGTTCAGTAGGTGGGTGCTGAAAATTTGCAGTTAATTTAAGGGTCAGGCATAGATTTCTCTCTGCTGGACAGTAGGAAGTGAGTGCGTAAGTACTGAGTAAATCAGACTCAAACTGTAAAAGTGTACCGTAAAGTGGAGGGGACATGTCCTCCTCCAATGCCCAGTGACAATTACACCATTTGGTTCAAGCCAACTCCTGAATTCAGAACATTTAATGAAGTTTGAACATTGACGACTGGCAATATCTTCTAACTTTTAAAACTGCTTGAATGATCCATCCGGGAAATATGATCACTACGGCAACAAAATCTTAATTTTAAATTTGCTTGATTTATATTTGCTTATTTATAACTGTAATTTTAAAAAAAAAGTGATGACTGACACTGACAGAATAACACACAAGTATTAAAATGTAAACCTACCCATTTCTTTTTGTGCATTTTACCTATTAAAGTTATGGCCTTCTGTCAGTTATCAATGCAGCAAAATAAACTACAAATCACTGTTATTTACTTGTGTTACATTCACAATACTCAACTCCACTAGACTACAATGTGAAATGTATTTTGGATATAATTATCCCTTATCAACGTAACTACAGGGCTTTGACTCACAAATGTGTGGTTTCAATTCCATGTGAAATGTTTTGTTCATTAGAACGCTTTGGCATAAATTCAGATGTGTCACTTTCTTCATTTTTACAGTCGTGTCTGCCAAAATTCAAATTTATATCTAGTGCTACCACGATGGATGATTTACTCACAAGCATGGAAAAATCCGAAAATACACTCTGTTCTGCCTACTGTCAAGTGCATATCTCAAATGATGCCGAGTGGGATGTTCCTGCCCTGACACTCTGTTACCTTCCCAATACACACTATGAATTATGCACATACACATATGTAAAATACCCTGAGAAAATAGCTTCTGATTAGATTTCATATTTTACCATTTATCATCAATGAAGAGGGCAGAAGAAGGAGAAGAAGAAAAAAAAAACCCTGCTCCTATTGTATGTCAAAGTACGCCGATAGCGCAGGTAGTGTTTCCACATCTGTAGACTGCTGCCATTGATTTGAAGGAAACTAAGTGCACTCACACTGGACCATACCACACAGAGAAGGTCTGTTCGAAGCCGCCATCGTAACCTGGCTCCCAGGACACATTAGCAGAGGTTGTTGAGGGCAATACATGGATATTGCCAGGAGCGTGTGGGCTGGTGCCTGAGTGGTTCATAGAGACAGAGACAGAGAAAGGGAACACATTTAAAATGCACTAATTTACTTATAGTACTAATAAGTAAACTAGTAACTAGTAATTAGTACTAATTTACTTATCAAATATATAACTATTTACAATTATCACCTAATATCACTTGCAGTAATTAAGCAATGGATATCCTGTTAATGTGAATGCTGTATTAACCTTTTATTCAAATTCTAAGTCAGACTCCTACTTCGAGTCAAATAGCGCAAACTACGCGCATTTTGTTGCTATTTTTCATCCCCAAAATGCTGTGCTGCATCATGCGTCTGCTCTCCGTGGATAATGTCATGCCGGCTGAGGTGGTGACCAGTGTGAGGTCAAGTTCAAGAGCAGCAGCGCTGTCTGCGGCTCTGCTCATCCCACCCACCTAACAGCCGAGCAGCGGGGCCCGGAGCCAGCTGCTTCTCACTAAAGGAGAGACCTGAGCGCGGTCTGAGGAGCACAGCTGTCTGCGCCGCCCTGTGACACCTGTCAGCCAAGGGCTGGTCACACAGCTGTGCCACAGTATAACGGCTCCATAGGCAGCGGGGCAATGGGCTACTGCGGGGCAGGCTTACTGACTTGCTCACTTTTCACAGGCTAACAGACTTAAAGGAATAGTTCGACATTTGGGAAATAGAATGATTTGCTTTCTTGCCGAGAGTTAAATGAAAGAATTCACACCATCACATATCTGTGCTTAAAATATGAAGCTAGAGCCAAGAGATAGCTAGCTTAGTAAAAAGTTAGCCCAAAGTAGCTTAGTTTTTGTACGGACGAAATGGTTTCCTCTACTTCTCTCATCCCTTGTGATTTCCTCCTTTTAGAATTTCAGTGTATCCTCAGCCTTAAATAAAAAAAGAGGTGGGATGGTAGAGAAGTTTTATAAGAAATAGATTATTTCTGTGAAGTAGAAGGCTGGTCTTTCTTCACACTGACACAGAATACTTAATTTTAATTCAGCTAAACGTATGGCTCCCAGCTGGAGACATGAGAGTAGCATTAATCTTTTTATTTGATTCTCAGCAAGAAAGTGAATAAATGTTTTTCCACAATTATCAAACTATTCCTTTAAACCAACACACCTAAAAAGGTAAAAAATACACATTTACTAGTCTTTCAATAAGATGCTATAGTAGTTGCAGCATGTTTTTTTTAAACAATACTCAAGAAATGCACAAGTGGAGGATCCCAGTAGCCTAGTAGTTGGGGTGTATGTCATATGGCCACAAAATCCATGGTTCAGTTCGATTCCTGCCCAGGGGATCTCTGTTGCATGTCATACCTCTCTCTCTCTCCCCATTTTTCCTGTTTCTCTTTCTACTCGTTGTCAAATAAAAACAATCTTTAAAAAAAGTAATGCACAAGTAGAGCTCTTCCTGGGCAAACATTTAGTGACGTTGTACCTACGTTTGCAATTAAAGGTCTGAAACATATGCTGTACATATATTATAAAGCTATCTTTCTAGCCTTTGGGGGATGAATATTTGATCATCAACAGATGGATTTTCAGTGGAGTATTCCTTTAAAAGCCTGGGCTAGAATACAGAAATAAAGCACAATTTTACTAAATGTTTGCACGGGAAAAAGCAATGCGTGTACAATGACTGAAAAGAGTGCTTGAAAGCACAAACCACCCCCAGAGAACAAGACTTTTGTGTCTCTTGTTGCTAATCATATGTATATTTAACATAATAATCATCATTTCCCATAATAGTTATATGCCAATGAGGCTACACACCTCTATAATCCTGCTAATTCAGTGAGGCGGTTTTTGTTAGGCATTTATCTACTCAAAATGGCTGCTATTACTGCTGTAAAAACATCGTCACAACTTAAGCAAGCAAAGGGCATAGTAAGTGCTACAATCTCAAACTGTATCAGAGAACACTACAGTTGTACTTAAAGGCAAAGGCACCTTAATTATTTATTAAAATCTGAACTTTATAACTCGCATTGTTGGTGTTGGTGTTGTACCGCAACTTTTATATACAAAGACACTTTTCTGACTAAATATGAAAATTGAAAAAAAAGGAGGTACAAAGATGTGTAACCAATGACTTCACAATGCAATCTTAATGCATCTGGACCTTCATAACCCTGTTTAAAGCCTTTGTCGACGCTTCATTCAATCAATTTAAGAGTAAAAAGATGCCCTTGGCCCAATGACTGAACAGACAAAGGCTGTAGAGACAGGGTTTTAGCAGAGGGGTGGATATTACACCGTGGCTACAGATTCAGGCTTTAATGTAACTGTCTGAAGCTATTACAGATAAGATCAACTGAAATTTTAATGATGCCCAAGGGGAAATTGGGTAGAGGCAAGGAGTTTGAGGGATAAGGGTCATCTCTTCTTCATGCAAATCATTTAAAAGTCACAACAAAGTGGGATCAAAATGAACTCAAAGTAACTGAGAAAGGTCAGTGGTTGAGGAAGCTGAGAGCACTGTGCAGATTGTTTGTACCGATGACTAGGATACGCGTGCTGGCAGTGATGCTTGTGACCACATTGGTGGCTACACATTCCCATTCTCCGTGGTCTTCCTTGCTGAGGGACAGAAACTGTAAGCTGCCACTGGGTAGGATGTTGTGCTTACTCCTGCTTGGCTTCCCCACCTTCAATGGACATGAAAATCACAGTAACATGGTCAAGAATTGCTGGGCAAAGACATATTTCAGTATACGACAGGCAAAATCAAAAACAAACACACAAGATGATTTACTTTCAGGAGATTTGTTACGCTGTGTGTTTGTCTACCGCACCTTTCTCCAGGTGATGGTTGGTATATCAGGGTCTCCAGAGGCAGCACAGGGGATTACTAGCTCTCTCCCAGCCTCCTGACGGTACTCCCCCCCAGGCCTCACATTAAAGTAAGGGGGATCCTTTATAAACACAGACAAACACACATCGTGCCAACCTGTGAGCAGATCAGTCAACGCTAAAACATGCAGCAACTGGACATCAGACACTACCAAACATGAGCAGTGATGTACCTTTAGCACCAAAGTGGCAGGGGGGGACATGCCCATGGTACCCAGGGCGTTGTAAGGCACACAGGTGTAGGTGCCCAGGGAGTCTTCTGTGGCCTCTGCCACCCGGATACTTCCATCTGGCATCAGGCTCCAACCGGGGTACTACAAGACAAGGGGGCATCTAAAATGCTTGATTTCAGGGTTCCTGAAATGTCAGGGTCCCATCTAAATGTTTTTGAACTGCACAAGAAAACAAACAAAAAAACAAAACAAAACTTAATTTAAATCAGATGAATAAGAGGTGAATATTTATGCAAGTCCGCCCTCAACAGCAGCGTGAAATACAGTGTGATCTCAGTGACAGTAGATGAGATAGTAGATAAACAGACAGAGAGCTCTGAGCACAGAGATACGCATCGATGGAACATTTCAGAAAAGTTTAAAAATGACACTGCCTTACACAGACAGGATATTGCTGAGATGATAATGAAACTGCGTAGCTGGGGTATTAATCGCTGCAGACTACTACATTTGCAAAAGTCACTGGACAATTGATCATAATCTTTGGAACTCAATGGGACAGTTTAAATGATCAAACTGCTGTTACTGTTTTTAACAGTTCAGTAAAAAAAAAAAAAACAGACACAAGAAAAGAAAAGGAGAAGTTTTGGACTTTCATGGACTGCTACTATTATAAAAAGTTACCTGAATATGAACATGTAATGCTTGCGTTAATAGGTTCAACTCTTCTCTTTTTGGTTGTTATTAAAAATATACAAATATTACACTCTGGAATTCCACCAATATAATAAATCCTTAAAATGTTTATGTCTAATGATCAAAATATTGCATTTGTGTTAAGTTGTGTCTGGACGAAACTAGTAAAGACTTTAGCAACACTCAAAAATCTCAGTCAAGCAAAAATCAAAGCGCACTTGTTTAAAAAGAAAAAACAATGTTCATGTCGCTATTATTAAGATCATAATAAATCTATCATAGATCTGATCAAAGCTCCAGTACTGATGGAGTGAGGTCGGACTGAGCCACCTCTTTATCAAGTGCACCAAATATATCACAGCATAATCACACCTCACGTGAATTTGGGGCCAATTTTCAAACAATTTACACTAAGACATGCAGAACTTCAGGAAAGCAAACCAAAACATGAAAAAAAAAAAAGTGACTGACTTATAAAGGAGGTAAATGCAGTCCTGAGGCAGACTGACCTTCTCCACTCGGAGAGGATAGCCGTCTTTCTCCCACTTTACTGATGTCACAGGTGGGTTGGCGTCCACCGGGCAGCGGATGATGCCTGGCAGTTTCCGTGGGACGTAGATGACCGGGGGCATGTTGATCACTCGGGCAGGGTCTTGACGCAAAGGAAAGATCACTGTTAGGGATGCTGGATACATAATCAATAATGTCTGAGTCAAATGTTTGATATAATCTAATGTGTAAAGAAATTTCATAGCAGAAAATGTACGTGTTGTGTACTATTTGATAGAAAAGACCAGGGTGTCAGAGCAGGAAATCCCTCTGAACTGGCCAAAAATTCAAAGTGAGAGCATTTTTGGTACAGAAGCACCAGTCAGGTCTAGAAGTCAGAGCGTTTTACCAACTTTCTCAACTTAGGGAATCATTTCTATCTCACCTACAATTAAGGAGCACTCCAGAGCCGTCCTAACCTGTTAGGAGCTGTAAGGAGATGGCGATCAGGTAGAAACAATCCGTGATAGGAAAGAAGTCTCGGGAGCCCTCGATGACAATGAGCTCATTAAAAGACCGTTTTGACAAAATAATTTTTGAGATTGACTTTGTGCAGGATACAGAGGAGGACGAATGATGAGCTGTGCAACATTGTTGATTCTGTCAGAACCAACAGTTCTGACATTCATTTATCACACTTTGATCACTTTGACTTTGATTGAACAATGAGGGTCCTTAGTGAGAACGGACTATGTCATCTGTATAATGAAAAATACCTCCACTTTATTACAACAGACAAAATTTAACGTAAGGTTTTATCTCCAGCTAATTATTATTATTTTTTAAATTCATTTCAAATAATAGCAAGGCTATAATACTTGAGAGATGCTTTCATATTGGTACATTGCATTTTCCAAGACTGGGTAACAATACAGAACAAAACAACTTTATAGGGGAAGAGAAGACAGGGCTGCAGCCAGCTTTAGCCCTACTAGTGCTGCATATGCCTGTGCAGCATGTGCAAGATGCAGTGTGGCAGTATTAGTATATAAGAATAGAGGCTGTAAATCGATGTCAGGTTGGACCATTAGACGAAGCTTGGTCATATTACCTACTGTTTTAATTCACATATGGACTACATGGTAACACTTTATGTTTCGTCTCCCTATTCTCGTCTATTCATTTAGCAGCTGTAAGGACATTGTTAGTGTTAATTAATGAGCAGTATTTGTCAACAATTATAACTAACTTGTCACTGATTATCTGTTTTCGCAGCAGCCTCCACATATGGGTGCCAACGGGAGTAGTTATAGTTCCAAATAAAAATAGATTAACAGAAAGTAAACTTCTTACAGCTGAATTATAGTGTGCTATAAACCTTTTGTTAAATGTTTATATACTGGATCTGAATGCTTCATAGGGGGACTTAAATTAAAATGTTAGTGACTACATTTATTTTTTTAGGTCAGGTGAGTGGCTCGGCAATGTTTACTTCCAGTTTAAATGGCATATTTATAACTATTAATATGAGTTCTAATTAATTTTGTCATCGTGCTTTTGCACATACAGTATAACCGTGGTAAAGTTATTTACCTATTCATAGAAAACCCATGAAACTGTCAGAGAATCATAAATGAATGTAACAAACAGATTCAGCGTCAGACAATGGGAGTAAATGAGCCTGATGGACAAGTGGCTACCTCAACAGCCACCTGCTATTGCAGCAAATTGAATTTGATTAAATTTGCTTTATTTCATAAGGACAATCCACTCGGAATCAATACTGCTTTCAGGGAGTCCTTGGTACATGTAGCAAAAACAAACATTAAGACACTTAAAATGTATCAAACAGTAGTCCTGTTCCTTGCTCAAAGTTAGTGTAGGACATTTAATAGATGACTCTCAAGTATCTAATCTGAAGTAGTGGTATTTTTAGTCCTAAATTAACTTTAGCGCAATTCCTGGGAGTGACTCTATGATGCTTGATAAATGTGAGCTCAGAGTATGTTTTGCATGCCTCATCGAGGACACTGGTTTCATTATGGTCTGCTGTATCTGAAGTCAGTGATGAAATCAGTGCCTGCAGTGCTGTGAATCCCCGAGCTCTCTCTCTCTCTCTCTCTCTCTCTCTCATACTGTAGCACAGTGATCAATGACCAGCAGCAACTTGGGAGCAAATTAGCTCAACACACAAGGGCTGACGATGGAACGTCAGATGGCCAGAAGTGTCGTTTCTCTCTCATTAGTCTCAGCTCATGAACAGGAAGGTCACCATGTCGTTTTAGGGGGAGGCGGGGGCTCAAAAGAGACCAGGAAAAATGGAGTCTGCGGACGAGCCCGTCTCCATCTTTGTGCACAGGAATGAGGCTTGAGTCGGAACAGATAATAATTGAATCATTAAATTCCTTTGAGAGTATGAAAATGGTCAAAGAGGCTGAGTCAAAATGATGAGGGGGAATCTCTGCCTCTCTGTAACGTCTGACCTTGAAATTCAAGAAGGTTACTTTGCATTACAGTGGCAGAGCAGTGCTGCCAAACAGTACGGCAGCCTCCGCCACAAGCAGCCTCCATACTGCTGCTGCTGCTGCTCCCTTCTCCTCACACAGCTCGCTCCCGCCCCTCCCCCTCCACTTTGTTGCCACGGTAACACTCACACTGAACAGTCAGGTAGGCCGATGCTGAGGGCGAGATGCCGAGGCTGTTGCTCGGACTGCAGGTGTATTTCCCAGCATCCTCCGGCTTGACCCGGAAGATGATAAGGGTGCCGTCGATGAGAATGCGCACTCTGAGCTTCAGATCACTGCAAGAAGACACAGATGTTTTTTCACACCGTGTTGCTGAAACACACCAACAGGAAAGGGCACTCATTAATTTTTTTCCCCCTTTTTTTTTTTTTTTGCTAAATTACATCAAGGTGCCATAAGAGAGCAGCAGAGAGTCAAACAGCAGCCAGCTCTGAGAGGGAGCCAAAGAACACAGAGTACAGAGCAAGAGATTCAAATAAATCTGCTAATTGTCATCATCGCCAAATGGTACAGCCTTCATGTTTTCCCCCTTGACACCATTTTAAATTAAACACACTAATGATGGAGCACATACTCAGTTTGCTTCCTTTTTTTAAATTGAGCTGCTCTCCTTGTCCAACAGTGAAATGATTCAACATTTAATCACGCGACAGAAGAGAAGCTCAAACTTTTTAAATAAAAAGGTACCTCTTTCTAAAAAGACCCCTTTCTGACGGGTTTATAAGTTGTAGCTAATGACTTTATTAATGATTAACATGTGATTTTACTAAAGATTTACAGATCAGGTATAGGCCAATCAAAAGAATACCGTTTAGGTTGCCTGGCTGGGAAAAATCCCTTTGACTGATTGAACTGTATGACAACTTTCTTTGTGCAAAAGGATGTAGAGAATCTGGGTGGAAAAAAACAACAAATTAATTATTAGGTCCATTAATCTATTAATTATTTATTAATGGCTCCCAAGTTGCGAAGTTCAATATAAAAACTCAATATAAAGGGTGCCTTTAATGCAATTCTACCAAGTATATTTTTACCTATCCTGCAAAAAAAATCAAGGCTGACACCACAAAAGCTGTTTAAAATTATGCTGGACACTTCAGTGCACTTCCCCTCTGAGAGTCCCAGAGACACCTGTTTTAACTGCCAGTCAAAACCCCATTCACTTGTTCTTCCTTCCCGCTTGTTCTGTCCGTCACTTGTTCGCTGTAAAAACCCTCTCATTCTCTAAAGACCTGCCCGCAGAGGTCCTGGCTACGCTTCAGATCATCACTGCATGAGAGGCACGTGGGGACACAAGGCCTGAGTCATGTGATATTGTCATCAGAGTGCACTAACTCGCCTGGCACGCTCCAGACAGACCCCCGCCAGGTCCGCTCTTAATGCCCCTAGGGCCGCAGCAGGACAGGACACGGGCACACGAACACACACGAACACACACACACACACACACACACACACACACACACACACACACACACACACACACACACACACACACACACACACACAGACATATAGATATAGATATATAGGCACATGCACCAAATATCCTTTGAAAGTCACTTAAAATACAACACAGCAAAGGGCACAGACACACACAATGTCACTCACATCACAAAAGCTTTGGGATAAAAGCCTCATGTAGCCTGTGTGGTGGTGATTTAAATGACTGAGCCTCTAAGCAAAGGGGCCCTTAAGTCTTAACCTCACCCACGTGCTTAACTAAGATGTTTCCTGACACAGAGAGTTAAAGCAGCTACGGTACAGAAGTGTACTTGATCATAACTTTACTTCTTGAAGTAGACGTTGTCCTCTTCCCAAAACCAGGTGTACGTCAGGTTGCCAGGATACGCCTCCGCTTGGCAGGTGAAGAGTGCATTCTGGGATATGTTTACAGTGACGTTTTCTGGTGGTGACACGATGAATGGTGGTCCTAAGAGAAACAGAAACATACATTTCAGTTTGTTGTGCACTTGTAACAGTTCAGTCTACCGTTTACTGTAAAAAGTAATTTTGCTTTTCTTTGTTCCTCTGGGCAGTAACTACACTTCAACCCCATATGTTTAGCATTTATAAGCAGTACATAAACACAACTTAGTAGACGTTATAATTGTTAATAAATACTGTACATTAATAAACATTCAAAAAGGCACTTATATCTGCTTACAACTACATCTATAGGGTGTGATAAACCATTTATTAAATGTATATACATATACAGTGCTTATAAAAGCTAAATAGGGCTGCAAAAAGTAAAAAACACTGTTTTTTAAATTACACCTCTACCATGTCCTTTTTACAATCTGCATAGTTTTGTGTCCAATGAAGTGAAAATAAAGACACTTTTCTTTTTCACACATCTCATTTTATGGACAAGAGCAATGTGCAAAACCCAATATGTGAAACTTTTTACATATAACATAAGCATAAAACATTTAAAAGACGAATACATGAAATAAAAATATTAACTAATGGTCATATAAATGTAACAATTTATGGCTTTCTACAAACCTGTGCTGACAAGATAACTGAGTATTTTCAATTCACCTCAATCTTGACATAATCTTCGGACCGAAGGCACGTCATCCCCAAGTGATTAGTGTTTTTTTTGTTTTTTTCCACAGTTGTTGTGTTGCTGAAATTTGACTTCTAAAATAAATGTATTATCACCAAATATTCATAAGTAGTAAGTATCACCTTGGATTTAGCTATTAAAGGGGCTATATGTAAGTTTTCTCTGCCGCCGAACGTGGTTTCTTGCCGGGAGCGGCTGGTGGTGATAATGGTCACTTGCCAGGAGGCTCATCCATTGTTGCGTTTATAAAAGAAGAGGTTAGAGTACGCCCTCTGAGCGAAGCTACTTCTTGCTCCTCTCATGTTGGACTGAGGGCAAACTGGATGCTACAGTGGCTCGCTATCGGAAAGCGAAGGGACGGGCCGGCCGGGCTGGGGCTCGCTGGTTAGCATGCTAACTTCAGTGGAGGAGAAGGAGTGATAGAAACAGAAGCAGAAACAAGCGTTAACACTGGCGTTGCTTTCCACAGCCGGAGACAGCTCTCGGTGAGAAAAGACATGAAGTTTGATGCTGAACTGACTTGTAGACTGGCTATGTAGCAACAGCAAAGACTTACATATAGCTCCTTTAAACCATATGCAGGACCCAACCTCGGGAATGTCAACTTTTTTTTTCGTGAGTGAGACAGAGCACACACTGTGTATTATTTACAATATCCACAGTCCGATGTAAAATACAGTGAGCAGCCAGCTCTCATAACCTTAACAGTAGTCAGTGTTGAAGCTTATGCGTGCTTCACATCGTAACCTTTTCATCCCCCGAGGCACTCTCGGTTTGCTCTTAACTCTCAAAAAAACCAGAAGAAGCCATGAAAGGTAAGCTGTCTTTTATGAGTGGGCCCAGATACAGGCCTCCTGGTTATTTTTCCCCTCAGCTTGCACAGCTTTATACATCAGACAGACTGGACTGCTGATGGCACTGTGCGAGTGTCACACAAAACAATTAAAAACCGATCACCGGAGTGAGAATCATGACTCCTAAGATATATGTTTGTTATTGCTCTGGGTATGAGTCCTAATCATATCTTCCATTTTATTTCGCAGCACTCTTCATGCCAATATCCAGCCGAACCCATCATCAGGAAGAGCATTTTATTTTTGTGGTTTTCCTGTTAAACCTCCCTCTAGATTTCTGCTGGGTTTACCTAAGTGTTTCGTACATTAAGAAGGTTTTATGAGGGAGAAGATAAAACTGTTTATGTGCATGTACAGCCAGAGGTGTGTCATACTTGATGCCGATATGATGGTGATTTAATATGACAGAAGTTAATAAGTTTACTGCAGTGGCTGAGATTCGAAAACCTCAACTTCACACATGGCAGGTGAGAACAGGTGCGAATTCAAAAGTCTCAGTGTCTCAATTCTGTGATAGATGCAAAGCTAAAGAAGGAACACGGATAATTTATTTTAGGATTTTCCAGTTCTAGATTTATTCTGGTCTCATATTTTTGGCCTGTTTTCCACTGTATATAAACAAACTATACTCTCCCACAGAAACTAGGTTATTTTTGCATGATGTGAACACTTTTAGCCAAAAAAAAAAAAAAAAAAAAAAAGATTTTCAGAGCCTGGAAGACAACAATTCCACCATGTTTCCAAAGATGGTACAAGAACTGATTTCTGTTCAACGTTTGGAAAAACTGGAAATGTCTGTCCAAATCGGAAATATCGGGAGAAAAAATAAATGAGGGTTGACTTGTTTGTTTTTTTGTTTTTCTTTCCTTGTTAATTTATACTTATTTCATGTAAGGGAATTTTTTTTTTATTTTTGTGTCCCTGTGTTTCAGAGTCTGCTGTTGTGCCCACATATTAAAAACTTTAAAAAAAGAACTACTTTTAAGAAGCTTATTTAAAATCTTTAGTATTTCTAAACATTGTGTCACAGTGGTGTTGTTGCACTTCGAGGTAGCAGCTTGTAGCTGATTACGTTGTGTCACTGTCCTGTGAAAACATAAGAAAAAAACAGACCATTTTTTAGCTTTGTGACGATAAATTTTTTTCAGATAACCCAATGTATGTATGTAAATGGCTGATTTAGCTCAAACCATAAAGGAAAACCTAATCCCTTTAGTTTATCTGAAAAATTCAAAATCTCCACAATTGGAAATACATGATCTTCACTGGAGAGCAATGATTGTATTATAAGCTGTTCCTTATATTTACAGGGGGTGGACAAGAATGACTACGTGCTAATTAACATTAAATAACACGTCTGACACAATAATTATTATACAGTGATATTGATATAGGGAGCTCCAGTGGTATAGTGGGCCAGCCATGAGGTTGCTGGCTGCAGAAGTGTAAGTTGCTTCGAACAAACAAAATTAATAGATATTATGTAACGACATACACCATAATACGGTACATTCTCTGGAAAATAAGTTAAGACTTGTTTATGGTTCATCATCACATTGAAGAAAAAATTCTAAACATACTGTAATATAAAAAAATGAGCTTAAACGATTAGTCGATCAATCCATTAGTTGATCGACTGAAAATTAATAATTTCAGTCACTTTTCAAGCCAAAATGCCAAAAGTATGTTGTATCAGCTTCTTAAATATGAGAAATTTCTGCTTTCATTGGATACTTTGTTGTTATCATTGGTTATCTTCGGGTTTGAACTGTTGATTAGAAAAAACTGAGGGATTTAAACACGTCATTGTGTCATCGCTAAGAAGACGTGATGGGCAGTTTCTGCTATTTTCTGAGACTGTATAGATAAAATAATGAATCAGTTAATTTATTAATGCTTGGCAGATTAATCAATAATGAATATAAAGCTGAGTTGCAGCCCGATTAACAATGATAAAGTTCTCTAATATTACCATAATGCAGATATTAGAGCCGCAATAATCTGCTATTTTTGAGAATTAAGTTAAAATATTACCAAAAAAATGTAATAATATTTTGAGAACAAAGTCATAATAATTCAAGAGTAGAGTTAAAATTTTGTTGAAATGCAGTCGACCTAATCCAAGCAAAATATACCCCACTTCTCCACACAACTTTTTTCTCCAAATACTGTAACTTAATTCTCATAATATAATGACTCTTTTTCTCTTCACAACTGTATTCTCAAAATATCCCATCTTTTTTCTCAAAATGATAAAAAAACATTATCCAAAGCTGGTGTCCACAAAAATTTTAGAAAGGTAGTTTTGTATATACAGTCTGCTTTTTTATTGTGAGGTTTTCCTCTATGTTGTAGCTGAACAGATCAGTAGAATAAACCTGGTTTCACATGATGGAGGCACAACTGTTCACAATTTCACCACCGGTGCTGCAGCGCGTGGTGGGTGAAAGAACGGGTGGAGTCGAATTGGTGGAGGTCTACAGTCGCATCACATGCACCACTGGTTACACACTTCACTAGGTTACAACACAATGATTTTTTAATGCGTGTTTGCAGTGCGTGTGCACATACATTTACTCTACCAGGAACAAAGAGAAGAGTAAGTCCTCTGCTCTGTTTCCACCTACAGAAGTCAGGGATTAAAATAGACCTTACGCTACCTCTACCGTAAAAGCAAGAGAGGCTCGGTTGCTTATTAAATACACACTGTTAACTCCCTGCTGTATCAGGAGACAGAGAGAGCTGGAGGCAGGAGTCACAGCCATCTATCTGATCTGTGTCTAGCAGAGATCCTAGTTAATGGACCAGAGCGAGACAGTGACATTGTCACAGACAGATCCTGTTGTATACACATGGCTGTGCACAAGAGCACGCACACATGAACACCAAGCGGCCCCAGACTGAGCTATTGACTGACTGATACAGCCCCAGAAGGTGTGTTACATACGTCAGTACACACCACAGAGTTGCATGACTTTGCTTTTGAATGCTACTATAGTAAATGCCCACAAGTACAAATAATGAAACTTAAGTGATGCAAATGTGATATTTGGCCGCAGGTAGAGAGTAGGAAACGTGTTTTTTTTTTCATTTCAAAATCTGGTGATCCATGCAAAATACATTTATGAACAGCACTTACTAATAAATTGCTTTGCAGTGGCCTTGCTAGAGTGCGATCATTTGATAGAAACAGTACCTTGAACCAGCAGACGGGTAGTGTGGAGCACCTCTCCCTGGTCACTGTAGGCTCGGCACGTGTACGCCCCTCTGTCATCTCTAGTGATGCCAAGTATGGTGAGGCTGCCATCATGTACCTGCGGTGACATGTGCAAGAGAAACAGATTTAACATCCAACCACCCAACACAAAGCAGTTAAATAACGTGAAAAAAACCCAAGTGCCGCAAGTCATGTTACAGGCTGTGAATGACAGTGGTGGTGGAAGTTTTAAGATTAGAGCTTCAACGATTTGTTGATTAATCGATTAGTCGACTGACAGAAAAGTAATCAGCAACAATTTTGGTAATCTAAGCAAAAATGTCCAACCTGAGTTTTTTACCGATCAGTCATAATAAGAAATATGAAGACATCATCTCAGACTCTGGGAAATTGCAATGGCTGTTTTTCACTATTTCAGATATTTTTAAAACTACAATATTTGATTAATCAACAAAATAACAGGCAGATTAATCAATACTGAAAATGATCATTAGTTGCAGCCATAACTCTGATCCTGGAAATACCACACTGTAAAAATACTCCATTAAAAGTAAAATGTTACTTAAGTAAAAGTACATTAGTATTATTATCAAAGGTAGAAATACTCAATACAGAAAAAAAAATTTTCCCTCACATTTGGGAGGGAAAAATTACTTAAATCAATCAATTATTAAAATAGTTGCAGATGAATTTTCTGTTGATCAGCGAACTGATTAATCAATTTACAGTTTCAGCTCTAAATTTATAAACTGTTGGGTAGTTTAATCTATAGCATCATGTTTCATAAGCTCTTCACATATTTTGTGTGTAAATGTTGTATCCTAATTTGTAAAGTAACTGGTAACTGTAGCTGACAAATGCAGCAGAGTAGAACTATTAAGTGGCACAGAAGGAAGATAAAGATATAGATGGAAGATATATGAAGCCCAAACTCTTGAAGCAAGGCTGTGATGAGAGACTTCTCCAAAGAAAATACATCAAACACTTAAAAGTCATGAATGTGTCATGTTTTAATTAACTCCAAGTCTGATTCCTGCATGTGGTAACCGTGGAAACACCTAACTCTATGTTGCTGCGCGTCCCTGTGTCCAGGCACTGATGGGAACCAATAAGTGGTTAAGAAACACATTAACCAAACCTAATAGAAAAAAACCTCATAAATTATGCAACAGGTTGCGAGAGCCTCTGTCCATTCAAGTCACACACAGCTGTAGTCTGTCCATTCATGCAGCTGAGGGGAATCTTCTACGCCTGCAGAATCATTCATCTGTCTCGCAAATGTTTTACAGCCAAGAGATGATACTAGAAGATCAACCCGAGCAACATTCAACTTTTGTCAGTCTGTTGGCAAACTGTATCATCATCCCCTCAGATTGTCTATCACAAGATAACACGTTGTGTACCACTGCTGCAATGTACAACACGTGTGGCGTGCTGAGAGCTAGGAGTGTAAACTAAACACTGATGTGTTGTGAAGCATCGGTTCGAGGCTTGGAAAGCCATTTGCATTGATTAAAAAAGGTGGAAGAGATTAAATCAATTAGATTGAATGATTAAAATTGTCTTTATTTTATTCACACATTTGCACTGAAAACTGTCCGACTGATTTGGCTTATTTTCTGTTCCTGTTCAGCCTCCTTCATAATGCCTCGCTCCTGAGCAACGTATACGGGGCTCATCAGTGATGCGAAAGGGGGGGGGGGGTCAAAAGCTGAAAAATATCATCTTTACACTATGCAAATAAGTGCAAAATTCACCTGGCACACTGTGTTTTGCCAAAAAAAACTAACAAGAAAAGCACTGCAGTGCTGGGCCTAAGTTTAATCTTTACTTGCTGTGGATACACACCTATAGAGGAACACAATCATTACTGTACTTTCTGGGATTCCTCTTTTCTATGCCCCTGGCCTCCAGGATTGCAAATACAAACAAAAAAACTGAGTGCTGCTTGGTGAAAAGTCACAGAAATTGTTGGAGAAAAGTGCAGGTTGCTTATTTACTCAATGTTTGCTTATGAGCAAGCTACTCGCGATTTTTGCGCATTTTGTTCACCTCCAGTAGGTCTTCATTGTTAATGTTTGTTTGTTCTGAACAGCCAATGTACTGAATTGGTACTGACTATACAGAAATTAACTGTAAACTAGCTAGCGACGGACGCATCGACTGTCCGTATGGGAGTGTATCATTGTGTTTTTGTTCACCAGAAACTCTTTTTCTTCCTGTTATTTCCCTCCAGACTCCCGTTTCCTTTCGTCTCTTTATGAAGCAGACTGAGCCCCAGGATACGCGCAAATGTTTCTCCCAAGTTGAAACATTTTCAGCTCAGGCAAATTTGCATCTAATCGTGTCTTTCCATTAACTCTGTAAGCAATCGTGCCTCATTTAAAATTTGCCTCGCATTCTGTCCAAACACACAGTTATAATACTTTTTTTAGTCTATCAGAATCAAATCAAACACAGTCAACACGAGCAGTCCTGATTGTAGCAGACCTCAAAGACAGTAAAATAAAACAGGATCTGATAATACCTTATGGTCATCAGTCCGTTACAATACTTTCTGTGCCATAGCTGAACTCAATCCAAAGTGAGGGAGAGAAGATTAAAGAAAAGGAGGAGGAGGAGGAGGAGGAGGAGGAAGTGTGCAGCAGATGAAGGGAAAAAAAAGGGACAGAAACAGTAGATAAGGTGAGGCATGAGATGAAGGCGGAATCTCAATTTTTGTCACACACACTTCACGGACACATCCAGGGAGAGCGACATCGGGCTCTGAAACAGCAGGAGCCCGCTGTTGTTTTCCCGCTTGTATTTTTTGTTTGGGATTTGAGTGCACTTTGGAGTAGACCCTTATAATCTCATCTCGCTGCATGCATGCAAAAGAAAAAAGTAATGAAGTGAATAGAGGCGGAGGATGCGGATTCCTTCCTCCTCCTCTCTAACCCTGTCTGTCACATTCCCCCCTTTCTCCATGATGTCTCCATGGATCTGAGCATGCGGGTGAGCAAACAGACCCTCATGCTCGCTCACACACACCCACACAAACACACACAGCTCTCTTCTCACCACAAGAAGGAGCTTTCCCAAGCTTGAGGTCTTTGCTTGAGCATACACCGAGAACTGGAAAATAGATGAAGAAAGCTGATAAATGCTCTGCTTTTTTATATTTCTCAGTATATAATGATGAAGCCAGTGAAGCATGGCATTTGGCTCTCACTAGCGATTTTCATTTTTAGTGTAACATTCATATTAGGACTAATGTAATATTGATGCAGGAGAAGGAGATTAATAATGCATCAGAATGTTGTCTAATCATTTACTGAGGGGATGGTGTTAAAAAGAGGCGACTGGAGGGAGAGAGAGTAGAGCAAAAAGGGAAAGATAAAAGTAAAAAGGGGAAGAAGGGCCCTTAACAGACACTCCTGTATGCTCCTGGCACGTCCTGTACACTGTAGCATTACAGGCAGCTGAAAAGAGTTGATAGTGCCGGCAGCAGACTGCCATATCAGTGACATAGGAGAATGTGAAGGCATGTAGAAAAGGAAGTAGGCGGCCACTTTTAAAAAACTTCCAAAAACAATTACAAGCAGTACAAAAAAAACGCCCTTCAATGCTCTTGTACTTTTTATACATAATCAACAACCCGTTACTGTCAAAGCACTCGAGTTCTTTTTGTATTAAGCTGCTGTGATTTTATTTTTTGCTCACCTTGACCTCCCTCATCTACTTTTAATTCCTACTTTTGCAAGACTGACTCCTGACAATTCGGTTTTCCAGGTGTGACCTTGTTGCATTCAGCTGTCGGCTACACGTGTAGGTGGAGAGAGAACTTGTGAAAGTATCTCAAGCGCAAGAGAGCATGACTTTCTCCACTTGAGAAAAAGTGACATTTGCACCTTTTACTCAAGACGCAATATCCTGTTGCTGCAGTGCATCATCGTCTGTCGAAGGTTTCGGTGATTCTGAGTCATCTGTAATGGAGCGGCGTGTGAAATGTCTTTGATTCTGTGCGACTGACACCACAAACCTGATGTTTATTGTTGATGTAGCTGAGACATTTTGTTGCTATCAAACCACACTGAGGCTGTGCCAGAAATATCTTGTCATGACATCGGGCTGTCTACATTTGGGAGTTTATCCACGGGAATAAAAATCAGGCATCACCAGACAACAAAGAGGGCTCAGAAATGTGAGGTGTGCTGCCAGTAGCTGTTCTTAACATTGCTAAAGTGATTCAACGTTTATATTTATTTTTACTTAAGACGTTGCAGAGAAGCACGAGCCTGAGTGACAGTACAGCTGGGCCAATGACAGATTGTGGCCCTAATTAACCAAAGGTCTACAACTTTGACATTCTTGCACACTAAATACTGACTGAAATCAGTTTACAGTGTATGTGATACAATATGTCTCAAAAAAAATATATAATATTCTATAATTTACTATTCTTACCATATTCTTACATGTAAACCTACTGCGCCTTATCATCAACTAAAGTCTCAGCACCACAAATTTTAAAGACTAAAGCATGTATTGACCCATTGACAGAGGTTTTATTACAAAAAAATTTTGATATTTCTGCAGCACAGCAACATAATAAACTGATATATGTCTGCGTGAGATACAGTCCATCACATACTTTCAGTACAGATGGACTCATTGGATGACACCATCTGTGCACAAACCCTGCTTCTATTTTTGTGCAAATCATGAATCAGAATTATGGCCATTGTTTTCTCTTACTGAATATTTTGCGTTGGTTGCGAGCTCCTCTCCCTCCCTCAGCCAGCTGATCATTGGTTTTGGATTTCCCTGGGCAGAGCAGCTGAGCAGGGTGCTTCCCCCTTCCTTCGCCTCCACATATTGCGGCGGCGTCGCTGTAAATGAAGGTGGGGCTGTGGAGAAAGTGAAAGAGCAACAGTCATCATTACAACGGTAGAGGAATAAAATTCAGATTGAAACAGTAATCATCAAATTGCATTAAAATGTACTGTCAAGTGTTTCAGATTTCCGATTCTTTCCCAAATCTAGATTCGATTGCTGTTTTCATGCATAGGATTTTAAGTCGTGCTCTATGGATGGCAGTGTTGGCCAGTCCACCACTTTGGTCCAGAGTTAAATATCTCAACAACTACTGGATGGATTGCCATGAAAAATTGTACAGACATTCGTGGTCCCCCAAGGATGAATCCCAGTGACTTTGATGATCCCCCTACTTTTCATCTAGCGCCACCATGAAGTCGAAACTTTCATTTGTCCGATACTTTGGTTAGTTTATGACTAAATCCCTGCAAAACTAAGCACATTCCCAGACTCTTCAAGCGTTCTGTGTGTTTAATGTAAATTAGCTAATTTTTAGCGCGCTAAACTCAGATAGTGAACATGGTAAACATCATACCTGCTGAAAATCAGCGTGTTAGCATTGTGAGCATGTTGACACGCTGATGTTAGCGTTTAGCTCAAAGCACTGCTGTGCCAAACATTCCCTTTAATCTGCTGCTAAAATGGGTCAAATGATATAAACAGAAATGGCATGACTTATTTCTTACTTAATAAAAACATACACTCGGTTGCCAGTTTATTAGGTACACCCAGTAAACTGCCAACCAATAATGGAGTCTAAAACAAAAGTCCTGCTATAAATCCTTCCTTCACGAAGGTTACCATGTTGAATTTGTGTTGAAAATGTTTCAGAAAGGTGTTGATTCAGCTTCACTGGTCATTTAGAAGGCTGTAGTTTGCTGTGCTGTTTTATTGTGCAGTGCTATACTGAGAGGTGTCTTCAATATATTGTTCACCACAGTTGTATCAATCAGGTTAAATTAATTATTAGAAACACCTCTTGGTATAATGCACCACAAACTACAACCTCCTAAGGGATCATCAAGTTGAACAAATACAGTTTCAACAAAAACTGAAAATTATAACCTCCTTGAAAGTAGGATTTTTTTGCAGGGCTGTTGTATTGTGTACATGTGGAAGAATTGTGCTTTTGAGATATGAGGGCAGTATCTAAGGGAAACTGGACAGAAAGAAGAATGCTCTTAGACAAAAGTAAATCAGATACTGGGTGATGTGGTTGCCACAGTTTTGCATCCCAGTTGGACAGTGGACATGTACCAGGGTTGGTGACAATCTGCCATTTATTCTTCGAAACCACTCAGCAACATCGCTGCTTTTCCACCTGATGTTTCCGAGCCTCTCTGACAGCCACAGGGGAGCTCTTCACCACCTACTGCATGCCAATGAACTGTAGTTTCCTCAGCCAGCTGCTTTCACTGTTTCAACATAATATTTTGATTATAAATAGTGGCAGTGTGTTTAGTTAAAGAGAAAAAAAAGCGCTGCTATACAAGTGGGTCACCGCTTGCCGCTGGGAGTGTTGCCATGCCTCAGACTGCACACAAACACCTGGTATTGGAGTAAACAAATCGCCCAATTAGCACATTTAGACATCTGCCTGTCCATACTTCCCTCTCAGTCCCTAACTTAGATTAATGGAGATCCTAATAAAATACATGACTGGTTTATGTCTCCCTCGCTAATGTAGTTGATGGGTCAACGGCTACAGTAAACAGATCATGATGCATCATTTTAGTTATTAAGAGGGAACCTTGTGCAGTTGCTTCATTGTGAGTTTGTGCTTTTATCTTAAGATAAACTTTATTGATTCTCATTGGGAGATTTGACTTAACCTAATTATTTAACCACTGAGCTTCACATATCTGCATCCACCTCGTATATCTAAGTGCTCAGTGATGCATTGCTAAGTAATTTTTACTGAGGTAATGAATAAAGTACAATTCTGAGATACCATTACTTGAGTATTTCCATTTTTTGCTACTTAATACTTCAACTCCACTGCAATTCAGAGCAAAATATATTAGTTATACGTTACTTTTCAGTTAAAGATCTTACATATACAATGTATGATAAGCTGATACAGTACAATACACTGTTAAAGAATGAACCAACAAAGACACATTTCCCCTCTAAACTTCTCTCCTGGTTTCATTTAAATAACTGTTTGAGGCCCAAAGAGGTAAAATTGTTCAATATTTCACAAATAAAGCAAAGATTAGTGAAAGGTCTCCCTGTCCTATTAACCATCAACTTGAACACTGGACCAAACCACCTAACTTTATATAGAGTAGAAAAAGCTGGCTACACCAGTAAAATGCTGCTTACACATTGATGCATCAGCATGATTAATATTTTTGCATGTGCAGAACAAGTACTTTTACTGGAAAATTTAGCAGATAATAAGTAGACTTTCAAGGTAGGATGTTTCTGTTTGTAACAGAGTATTTTTACATTGTGGTATTTGTACTTTTACTCAGTGGTGGAGGAAGTACTTAGATCATTTACTTCAGTAAAAGTAGCAGTACCACAGTGTAGAAATGCTCTATTACAAGTAAAAGTCCTGCTTTCAAAATTTTACTTAAGGAAAAGTAGAAAAGTACATACATAAGTACATAAGTACAAAACATACTAAAAGTACCAGAGGTAAAAGTACTCATGCGGAATCGCCCATTCCAAAATAATTTACATTATGTGATTGATTGATTATATTTTCTTTAATTAAAAATGTATTTTTTTAAATAATTATTTTGTATTATTAATCTGAATCTGCAAAGTAACTAGTAACTTAAATTTTCAAATAAATGTGGTGAAGTAAAAAAGTATAAAGCAGCAGAAAATGGTGAAATTCAAGTAAAGCACAAGTACTTCAGAACTGCCCTTGCGTACAGTACTTGAGTAAATGTACTTAGATACTTTCCACCACTGCTTTTAATTAAGGATCTGAGTACTTCTTTCACCACTGTAAGTGCTGTTATTAATTTTTATCCTAATTCAGATTTTTCAAAAGGGACTAAGCATCAGTTGAGAGGAAATAGGTGGTACACATGGCGGTGACAGCAGCAGGTACATTGGTAAACTTGGGAGTTGTTTCACACCGTCAGGTACAGCCCGTCACAGAACAAGTGTCACTACGGCTGGGCGACCTGGGAGTTGCTCTACAGAAAAAGTGAGCCTAGCATCAAATCTTCGACCTACTTACTGCGGCACTTCATCAATTATATACATTAAGAGATGCTTGAAGATCCTGCACTCCCACTGTTCTTCTCTGTAGACCACAACAGCACATCAGCAGATGGCCTGGATGCTATGACGCGGGGGTTTGGCCTGTTCTTTGAAGGTTTACATTCGCTGTTATTTACTCACTAACTCAGGAGTGTGTCCACATCATTTTATTCCCTGACTTGGTTGTCCTCTTCATGTCTCTGCTCCTCAGAGAACAGGGAAACATTTTTCATTGATTTCTCGTTATGAGCCTGAAACGTTTCAGTGTAAACCGTTACAAAGAGAAGAAAGAGGCACACAAAGAGACTTTCCTTCCTTTAGTTCAAGGTACTAACTTCCTTACTACCATCCTCCCATCCTCCCTTTCTTTTATGGAAGGATCAGACTACATGATATTTTTGTCCTTTGAGATGGTCACATTATGTGAACACGGGGTCATAATGTCTTGCCGTGACTTGGTTGACAGACATGGGGACTACAAGTTGGACCCTGACCAGTCACAATTTGCCAACTAACTTCACTGTTCCACTTTACCAGCAATAAATGTCTAAGCGTGTTCGTCCTCACTTTGCAGTGAATGTGGGCTCTGCCTTTTGCACGCGAAGGAGGAAGTATGCAGAGGTAAAGGTTCTAAAACAACACTGTAAACATATGCCATTACAAGTTAAAGTCCTGCATTGAAAATCTTACTTAAGTAAATGTAAGTATAACATATTTACAAGTCATAAACTTTTAATTATGGTAGCATCGCAATGACGTGTATGGGGTAATACACTGTGTTTAAAATGCCCCATATTTACAATATAGTGCACTATATTTGCTGAGTTGAGTATGTGAATACTGAATGAAAATAAATGCCTTATAAAGTTCCTACAATGAAACAGACACGTAGCATCCACAGCATGCACAATACTTTTTGCTAACAATCCCACAAAAATCTATCCCATTTTGAAGAAGCAACACTAATGTCTAAAATCCCAGTTTACTATAGTATACGCTACTGTCTATTATATAGGGAATAGTAAAGGAGTGAGGAAGTAAGTGATTTCAGCTACAGTGTGCAGAGTGATGTCGCACCCACATGCGTGTTTCAAGAATAACTTAACAACCCCTGAAAATCTCATTTTTGCTGACCTGCAGTGTTTTAACTGCTCACCTTGAAGTACAGATGAACCCCAGGGTGTGTCAGTTCACCGTGACACCACTGTTGGCTGTAGTTACAGGTGCAACAGAGCACACTTTTGACTTTTTGTGGTTAAACAGCTTGAAACTTTTAACTAGAGATGGTTGGAAAGCACTACTTTTCAGCCTGGTGTTGAGTTATTCTTTAAATTTGGTGCAATGTCCTGCTGACGGAATCCGAAACGAAATAAAAATCACTCCTCTTTCACTTCAACGTGTTTACAGTTGTGCGATCCCGGCATTGCACTAATGCAGATACATATATTTTAAAAAATGTTTTCATTTAAAAAAAAAATCTGTCCATTGGCCTACGTAGGACACACATGAGTTCCTAACTTTACGACTTTTGGGTCCATGTGAGCATGTGAGCATTATTTAATTTTGCACGTTGAGGTCCCATATGGCCCTGAGGATGACTGTTCACATGGGCTCCACTTGTAGCCACACAGGGCCCATTAGTGAGTGACAAGGACAGACACACATGGGGAATATACAGAGCTGTTGTACAAATGAGCTGGCATTTGGGCCCCAACTGGGTCAACCAAATGGGACCTAAATGCCAGGCCGTCGCTAACACAGCGACACAGTGGCAGGGTCTAATTTTTTATCTGTCAGTGTAGATGGTTAACTCGACAGCGTGATGGTATACTTTCTGATCTCCGAAAAGCCTGCTGATCCTTGAAAAGTAAATAGAAGAAGGCAAGACTAAAGAGGAGAGGAGGAGATGGGGGGAGGGCAGAGAGAGAGAGTAGCCTTAGTGTCTTTTTCGGGCACAAGGCCTTGCCATCTGACACCTGCCACTGAGTGGGCATGAATTCCCTGTCCGCTTGGCAGGAAGTTAAGGCCAGCAAAGAGGAACTCAAAGGAGGAGTATATGCAAATACCAACGGCCAAAGGAAATGGGTGCCCTTAGTGTCTGTGTGGAGGCCAGACGAAAATGGCACCTGCTTCCCTCACAGACAGCCATTTAGAGGACAACACTAGCATAAAGTCTTCATATTAATTCCCCTGTTAGAGGTCTAGACACTCAAACAACTGCTGCTTTTGATATTTCCATGAATGTCTGTCTATTATTCAAATAACACCCCCCAGAAAAACTAAATATTTGTTCCTACAAATGTACATGAGTCGTGCAGCATCCGTTTAGCTACACAAGTTAAATACACGAGGTCATGTAAAATGGCATCATTTAAAATGCCAAATATATGTGACATTCAGGGATATTATTAGTTCTGCTACAGCCCAAAGAGCTCAGTTTCTGTTGAAAGGTCTGACAGGAGTGGAGAGCAGCAGAAGGGGGGGGCAGTTGAAGTTAAGAGTGAATACTGATGAGGCAAGCTACAGAGATGCAGTATGCCTACACAACAAGACGTTCATACACACACACGCCCACAGACGTTCACAAACCCCAAACATCATGAGAGTGTGCAGGTGAGACTCGGCGGCAGAGTACGACCTATTCACTCTTGAACTACAACTTCAACCAGCAGAAATCTCATTTAGGCACATAGAAACGAGCACAGTGAGGAGCTCACATGTCAATGTTGATGTAATGAGCTATACACAGGAAAAAAGTGCAGAAAGTCCCTTGCAGCATGTGACGTTCTAACACACCCTGACACACAAATACACACAAACGAAAATTATGTTCTGCATTGATAATACCCATTTATACAGATCAGCATTTTTTATTCCGAAGTGATTATGCAGTGCAATGGACTTTATAAATGGTTCTTTTCACAGTATTTTGCTTACAGCGCGCTGCAGCCATTATTCAAATACGAGAATTGCATCCACTGTAAAACATATGCATGATCAAATCAAATATGCATGAGTTTTACACAGCGCTCATAAGTTCACAGACCAAAAATATACATGTGAATGAGCTTGACAGTACTTTGCTCGCAAAGTCTCTCTCTCTCACAACACAGAGGATTATAGCTTTCTGAAGTTAGAAACCTGTGAAGCTTTAACGCAAGAAAATCACCACTTTTGTTCTAACCTTTCTTTTTTAAATGCCTGTTTGGAAAATATTCCACCGCATTTCATATAAGAAATGCAGAGGAATGCAATACTACCAAATTAAACATACTACTATACATGAATCTGAGCTATTTACTTTGCTGCATCATGCATCCGCCAACAGCAAGCATTTATTAATTTACATCTACTGCAAAACATATTAAGCAGCTTAATATAGTATCTGTCTAAAAGGCATTCCTCATATGAAACAGATAAAGGGCCTAAAAAAAAAAAAACCCACAAAGACATCACTGTCTGTAGACTCGGGTGCTGTGTAACAATGTGAAGATACACCTCACACAGGGTTCTCTAAGCCACTGGGGCATTCCTAGGAAATGCAAAGGCGCAGATTTTTTTTCCGCCTGGTCATCAGTTTGATAGCTCTCAGGCCAGAACTGCCTTAAACAGGCCTCAATCAATTCTCTTCTAACCAGAATCTCATCCCTCTTTTACCCGAGGCATTTTTGAAATGGAGCTAGCAGGAATGATCCATAACAGTGTCCAACAGTCACTCATCCAGACTGGCCTGGCAAAAACGTACTAAACCAAACTCTTCACCCAGAACAAACAGCGTGACTTTAATTCTGTCCTTTCAGTCTCTGTACCAAACACAGCGGACTATATTTTAAGATGTTTGTAAATGTAAATATTTAAAGCAAAGGGGAATGAAGTAATTTATTAAATACATATTTTTCCCACGTAAAATGTCAGAAAAATAGTGAAAAACCCAAATCTCACAATGCTACAGAAACATGACAGAAAAGAGAAGCAAATCCTCACATTTAGGAAATACTTTTCTGTCAGTCCACTAGTCAGTTAATCAGCTAATTGTTTCTGCTCTAAGTGTTTGATACTTTCAAGAAATATTTTACTTCATCCTAAAATAACAATAATAATAGAAATACTTTACTCTGAGTCCACTTATATAGCATGTCTAAGCAGCATTTAAACCATTAAAAAATGTTTAGCTTTAAAGCAGCTATGAGGACAAATTAAGTGTTTATAAATATACAGTATTAGTCAACAATTATAACTATTCCTATGAAGATATATTTTATATTATTAATACTGTTTTACTACATTCATATCATTTGTTATCTGTTTATACATCAGCCAACACTTATGGTACACCTCAGTCAGAATTATAGTTGTTGACGAATACATTAATAAAAAGTCCCAACTACATTATAGTGTGTTATAAACTATTTATTAAGTGTTTTACCTACTGCTTATACATGCTAAATATGGGGACTTAAAGTAAAGTGTTACCATCAAAATCAAGTTACAACTGTAAACTAAAACCAGAACTAGGATGAGATATAGACAATAAAAACACACCAGCATGTACATTATAAATATAAATAACCGTCTTTGATCTGAATTTCTTCATTACACCCGATGCAAAAAAAAAATCACTGTAATCATTCAAAAGTACAAAAAGTTAAAGAAAATGAATGTAAATGTTCTGTTACATAATTACTATTATTACTCCATCTCCACGCTAAAAAACAAACTGAAACTTAACCAAAGAATTAATATAAAAACTGAAAAGTACTTATCTATGCAGCATCACAATAAACCCTGAAAGCCTTTTATTGGATAGCTCCAAACTGAATGGCTGCATATACGGTTATCGTCAGACTACAAATGCCTGTCCTTCTGACCTTGAGAACATATACTAGATTACCACAGAGCAGGCTGTATGAGCAGGTGACTCACCATTGACTGTGAGGTGCACCCAGCTGCCGTTGTGGAAGGTGTCGTACTGTTGCTCCAGCATCAGGACCCTGCACTCATACCAGCCCTGGTCCTCGGAGCGCACTGGGTCAATCTGCAGGGAGGCCTTCCCATGCAGAGAGGCTCTACCTGTAGAAAGGGGGGGGGGGGTAACACCAGAATTAACCTCTTTGGCAGAATACATTTATCTTTTTCTGCTTTTCAAGACAAATCTGTGCTCTTTTCCAGCAATGGTTGGCTTCTCCAATTAAACTTGCACCTAGTAGCTTTGTTGGTCACCACAAAGATCCATCATAGCAGTTGGGGGCTAAGTGCTCCACCTCAGCCTTTTTCTTTTTTCTTGCAGCATGGAACACATTTATGACATGCTGGGTTGGCCTTTTGCATCAACAGTAGCCTACAAGTCATGGTGTAGTTTTTTTGAGAAGGATCTAGAAATTCAAAATAATGCTCTGTCTTCTAAAGAGATTATAAAGAACATAAAGTGGGTACTGTATGTTATTTGGATTAAGTGGGAAATTTTATAAATCTCCTGTTTTCCCTTTCTCTGAAAGGGCTCCATAAACCCAGACTTTGAACTACTAGATATTGAAATGAACACAATTACACAGCCTATTTTGAAGCACGAAGTCCAAGTCGGGTGTGACAAACAAATGGTTTTTCCCCACTTTCTCCTATTCAGGGAGTACAACAGTCTGGAGTTTGCCCAAGCACTGGATGGAAGGCAGGAACATACCCTGGACAGGTTGCCAATCTCTCCCAGAGCTAACAGAGACGGACATTCCCTAACACTTGCCGTGCATTCATATCTTCGGGCAATTTTGAGCCTTCAGTCAACCTGACTTACAAGTTTTTGGACTGGTTGGAGGAAACACAAATGGTAATATACACACCATGCAGACTCTATAGACACACTCCGAACTCAAAGGATTATTAACAAAAGAATTTTGTTTGTGGATTTAAAAGAATAGTTTTGACATTCTGGGTAATACGCTTATTTGCTTTCTTGCCGGAAGTTAGATGAGAAAGTCAAGCCATACTGTATATAATGTTATGTATATTGAGCTTTAGAGGTGCTGGTAGACATCTTGTTAGTTGGGGACAGAAGCTAGCTGTTTCCATCTCAGCCATGAGAGCGTGCAGCCATGAGAGTGGTGTCTATCTTCTTTTAACATGTTAATTAGTGAGCTTTAGAGGTGCTGGTCGGTGGGTTTTGTTGCCTTTGGACAGAGCCAGGCTGGCTGTTTGCCCCTGTTTCTACTCTTTTTGCTAGGGTAAGGTAACCGGCTGCTAGCTATAGCTTCATATCTAAGTGACACATAGGAAACCAATATGGATTTTCTCATCTAACTCTCAGCAAAAAAAAAAAAAAGTGAATGAACATATTCCAATTAACTGTCACAATATTTAACCGTAAATGAACAACCATCTGGCTTGAAGTATTAGGATTTATGCATAAAACCACCAAGGATCCACACCTTCATCTGAATTAAAATTAAGTATTTGGTGTCAGTGTGGAAGAAGACCAGCCTTAAACTTCCCAGAAATCATCCATTTCTTATAAAACTTCTCCATGCAAGCCTTTTTTTTTTTCTTCAAGGCTGAGGATAAATTGGAATTCTAAAAGGAGGAAATCACAAGGGATAAGAGAAGTTCAGGAAACCAAGCATGGTGAAATCTTCAGCTGCTAAGCTGTCTGTCTTCAAGCCTCCAGCCCGCTGCTCACATGACTGCCTCTGACAGCCCAACAGACTAAAACACTCGCTTCTGCTCTGTCTGACGAGTGTTCTCAGATGAAGCCTTTTTTCCAAACTTTGATGTGTAGGTGTACTGTAAGCACTGTTTCCTGTTACTTCAGACTGAGTGTCAGGCAAATATATTGATGTTGAGTGTAGGATGAATTGCTTTACCAACACTGTATATAAATGTGTGAGACAGATACCCCAACCCTGGGATTGCTGCCCTAGTGGGGTAGAAAACTGACGTTTTTTTTTTGTTGGCAGAAAATCAATGCAGTAAAGAGGGAGAGAGAGGCGTGGGGACTGAAGTCTAGCAATAAAAAGGTAGCTTGTCTTTAAAAAGTCAGGTCTATTCTTGCCTGGGTGTTGAAGTGTTGACTGGGGTGGGTGGTGGAGGGAAGGGTAAGGATCAGCCTCAAATCCCATTTGTCAAGGAGTGAGAGGGTGTTGCTGTAAACAGAGTTAACGGCACTGTATCCACGTCGGGACCGTCCCCCTGGGCATACACCACTTACGCAGTACAGGGTTCTGTCTTTTGTGAAAACAGTGGAGCCAACACCTTGTTCAGATCACAAGCTTTTGTCTGATAGGAAAACTTTTGACAGGAAATACTAAACATCCAAAGTGACGAAGCTGAATCATCTATTTGCCTCACCTGACAGGTGTTGTGTTGCAGGACTGTAATTTTCACATCTATAAAATGCAACATATTGCATGGTGGGAATGTTCGCATAAAATAGTGGGGGGTTTTTTTGTTACAGGGATTTTTGAGGACATTATATAAACCATAAATTTCACACCCAGAACCGGGACACCGACACTAAATACACTAAATATAGCTGTGTTTTTATGTTCACGAAAGTCAGAAAAAAACGTTCACGTCAGCTTTTAGTTTTAATTCTGAGTCAGAGATATTGGGAGTTACAGTGAAATAAAATCCAATATCAACTCAAACATAATCTGCTAATTTAAATAAACAGAAATTGTTTGTATCTGGTTTTGCTCCAAATACATAACATCACAGGTAGCTAATTCCGGCTAATCATCCGGTGTGACTACAAGGCTAGCATTCAGGGAAACCCTCTTGGAATAATCCATGATCATTCACAAGTTGAAATAACAAGGGGTTTTCCTGTTCTTCCCATTCTGCTGATACTGCACGAATGCAGCAATATATGAAATACGGGGTGATTTTGAACACAGCCCCGGTAAAGTAAGTCAGTGAGTGCTGCATGCACAATAACTGGACCCTGGACCTGCAAGACCTAAATGGAATACTGCCATTATTAATGTGTTTTCTCTGCATTTATGCAATGCCGGCACAATTTAAAGAACGGCAAAACCTCATGTTATTGTGACTTGTGAGCATTCAAGCATTATTCCACAATGGTAAGTACATAGCTAACCTTGTCGTCAAACCAGATAAACAGGCGAAATTTAGTGTTTTATTTATTTAGATGTAAATGCCAGTGATGGTGGTTTTGTAGCAGCTTTATTGTAGCTTGTGTCGTTCTTTTTGTCAACTGGGAGAAATCATGGCTTTTTTTCCCATGTGGCTGCTTGTAGTCCAAGTAGACCAAGTAGGAAAAAAATGTAGTGCCAAGCTAACCACTAACTGCAACTTGCAAATCAATTCAAGAAAAAAAAGCAAATGACCAGGCCACAAATAATTAATATCATTAATTCCCTCTTTCTTTTAACAGTAAGAAAAACGTGACTTTTTACATCAATAACCAACAGCCTCCTTCGTACGTGAAGGAAAAGAAGTTCAGATCATGAGAAAAGCATTACATATACACACAAGCATATTACCCTTGAGCAGGCTACAGCTAAATGCGGTGCTAAGAGACATAGGATTTAGTTTTCCAAAAGCTTGTCCCAAAGCAGGAGAATATGACACTAAAATTTCACAAGCTGTACATCTGAATTATTGATTGCGTCTTTGCTTGAGTGGGCACAAAAATAGATGTTTTTAAATGTTGTAATTTCCATATAACCACAATGATCTAGGATAGATTTTAGTCTGCAAGGAGATATGTACTGTTTCTCATTTAGCAGTGAATTAGACAGGGAACTTACACAGCTGTAATGAGAAAATGTCTTCTCTTACATTTGAATTACATATTAAAATGAATGTAGTGTAGGCCTCTTAACAATTACTAAGACTGGAAACTGAACAATGGTCACTGATCCAGTAAAACTGAGTCACATTGAAACTGGATGGATTTAGTATCACTGGAATAAAAAATCTGCACTACTCTGCACTTTGTTCATTCTGTAAGTACAGCATTCATAGATAATCTGCTCTGTTTTAGTAGCAGCGGTGTGGTGGAATAATAGCACATTTACTCTATTCACCAATTTTAATCATATTGAGTGATAACAATTCATGGCGATAGCCCAAGTGACCTATTATGGACCTATTAAGAGCCCCAAAGAGCATTAAATAACTGAAGTCTGGTATCATTATCATACTGTCACCATCCACATGCAATCCCCAAAATACAGTTAAGTCTATGTAATGAGACTGGCCATATTTGTGTTGCATCTGTTCACTGGTAATTCCTCAACTGTGGACTTGACGGCACATGGCAGAGGCCCACTACTAGAGCCCCAGTGAGCACAGCGGAGTGTGATGCTGTTTGAAATGTGCTGTTCGCTCCTACCCTGCTGTTAGTCAGGAGGTTAAAGTAAACAAAGAAACAGTCCAGCAGCTAGAATATCTACAGTAGCCTCTACAAAACAAAAAGAACGGTTCCCCTGACAGTGAGTCACTGCCATTAGGCTTTTTTGCAGCGATAACCTTGCTTGAAAAAGCCCACAGGGAGGAATTTCATTTAATTCAATATTATTCACACCACTTTCATTCAACTCCTGTTAATGAAAAACAGAAAAATCTGCTATGTCCACGTTTAGGATGCTAACACTAGGGACATGAGTCCTCCAGCTGTGCTTTGCCTTTATTTCACAGCATACTGCCGGGTCGGGCAGGGGTTCGGTGCTTGGTAAAGAGGTGGGAACAGGAGGGAATAATTCTGACCTCGTTCTGACAGCTCGCCATCTTTTCACAGACACTAAAGCATCAGAACATCAGAAGAACCAATTTCCTGCTGTAAGGAGCCTGAGTGAAGGCAGTCGCAGACATATTGTCTAAGCCAGGAGAGGGAGATTTTAAGGTTGTGTGATGCTGTGACGAATGTGAGGAAAAACACATATTCAATGTTATCAAATACATTGTGCTGTCCAAATTTTAAAGTTGCTGTAATCAATATCTTGATTTTATTCAACTATGGATTAAACTTGAAAGGGGTTGCTCATGCAATTAGCCAGCTGTGCTTTCGGTTTTATTGCCTGCAACTTTACTGTTTTGGTTCAGTCTCACTGCTCTGCTCTCATAGCATAGTTTTAGGCTACAACAGGCAACTGTTTTCAGTGAAAAAGCTCTAAAAAGCCACTGTAAGCTACCTGCCCAGTGCCAGGCAGCAGAGAAACGAAGTTTGGGTCTACCTGGTGGACAAAGTGGAGCATTTAGCAGCAAAAGAGCCAGATTTTTCCCTCAGGAGTTGTAGAGACCAAAAACAGAGTGATTCACCAGGTGGCCAGAAACATGACTCCAAATGCTCTGTACTGCAAGCTGCGTAAATTAACAAATGTGTGCTATCACCATATCAACTTAAAAGGACCAAATACAGTGCACTCAGTTTTTGATTAAAATTCTAAAAATTTCTAAAACCCCGATTCTATATGTACAGCACGTAGCGTTTTTTTTTTCCAATCTACTGTATTGACTCTATACTATAAGTGCTCTGTGCTGCATCATCACTGAAGTGTGCAGGAAAGCATGTATGCACAATGCAGTCATAAACTGCTGAGACACCGTTATTTCCCTCTATGCACTTGGACACAGCAGATGTCCCCGCACAGCCCTGAACGCCGTGGTAGAACAGAATGAAGTGCAGCTCAAGAGCCAGCATGGTTTGCAAAGACGGCCAAATCTTTCTCTTAGTACTTAATAAAGGCCTCACTGTACTGTACCATGCCTTATAGTTAAAGCCCAAAAAGCTCAAGTACCATTCTAAGGGAAAACACTCTGGATCATGCTGAAACTGCAGGGAAATATTTTCAATGAAACAGGATTGAAAAGGGACAAAGCACGTTCGGACAGCAGTATAGTCAGAAATGGCTCTGCTTTCAGCCAGAACCTCATAATTAGGTCTGCATTAGTGTAGGGAAATCTATATACTGTATAATCATATTGGTACGCAGGACCCTAAAAGCTAAAATATGTTATGTTTTTTTAATATGTCATTACTATATCCATCAGTTTGATGGACTCATATAGGTAAATTTACCAAAGTTGGAGAAACACTCCGTACTCTCCTACATAGATGTTTTGGTCAGGTTACGCTCGCTTAGTTGACAGAACCAGTGCCATCAGGTTAGATCTCTGTTAATCCAATCTGGTTGGTCAGTGACATTTTTGAAACAGGGTGAAAAAACTTCAGTAACAAAAAATTGTATGTCCTGTTATCTTTGCTGCTGTCTAAAAGAATAGTATGAGAAGTTACTTATTTGCTTTTTTCTTGGAAGTCTTGTAGTTTTATATTTACCTTACAGACATGAGAATGGCATCAATCGTCTAGTCTAACTCTTGGCAAGAAAGCGAATAAGCGTAAATTCCCAAAATGTCAAACTACTCCCTTAAACCCGTGGAAAGTTGTGTATTGCAACTTGCTTTAATCATGGTTTAATCTGCAAGCCACCATCTTTCACATATCCTATAATGCAGTTCAAAATTGAACACGAGGCATGGGAAGGGTGAGAAGTGTAGTTTTAGAGCATGTGGATCACGCAGTATGTGTTTTGCTCCCCCTTTGTATCCTATATGGCAGTTGTTTATCAGTATGTACTGTGAAATTCTGTTGTCAGCTTTGTATCTGCTGCAGGGTCCTGTCTATTTACTGTACCTGGCAGTTGAAAAGATCTTGATCCTGATTCATCCCAAGATGCATCCAGATGCTCATTAACTCAGAAGTTTTAAACCTAATCCGTTAAAGATTAAACAGACTTTTCACAATGTCTATATTCTTTCAGAGTTTATTTAGCTACATTTATCTCACCAGTGTACTCTGGATCCACATGAGGAGGGTAGAAGCGGAAGTTGATGAAGAAGGGAATAGGCACTCCAAACTTGAACCACTCCACCACATAGGGGGGCTGCTGGCCGTCCAGGGGAGGGGACACGTCACACCCCAGGATCACGCTCTCTCCAGCGCGTGCCGTCACAAACCGGGGCTCCTCTCTCACTCCGTGGGCACCTGAAAGGAGAAAGATGCAGCTTTCAGTACAACCACGGAATTTTAATGCTGATCTCAATGGTGCTGCAGTCCGAATTGCTAGAGAACAATGTGCATGGAAATTCTTCTGCAGAGAATTCCTGCGGACGAAGCAGAAAAATCTCGTTGCATTCAAGTCATCCAAGACAAATTTACAAACAACAATTGGGTGGCAATAAAAGGTGACTGACTGAACTGCTGCACAATGGATTAAAACTACATTTTGCTTAAGATGCACTGAACAGTCATGGCCCACAACAGGATCACTGTGCAGATTCTGAATGGTCACCGTGAACATGGGCAACCCTTTTCCCTTTCATCAACTTTCCTCATGCCTCCATCGTCATCTGTCACCTTTATCTGTTGGTGAGTGTTTCGTGCCTGTGCCATACTGTACACTATGAGCTGCCAAGGGGTTCCATTGATCATAGCTGGCTGCTGCTCAGATGAGCTTTACTATGAGCACCACCAAGCCTGGCGTTTAGCCATGAATGTCCATGCACGCTGCGGAGCATTGACCTATCAGATGACTGAAAGGTCGGCATACCTGCCTCAGCAGAACTCTCACTCTGGGAATGGATTTTCTCCAGCTGCCACCCCCGCTTTCATTGAACCGGCTATATCTCCACCGTCAGAGCAGGCATGACTACCCGCCCTCGCCCAGGGTGAAAATCGCTTCAGGGATCAAGAGACAAGCTGACGTTTCACTCCAGAGAAACACCAGCTGAATAACGTAACACTTTTATTAGCACTATCATTTGCAATATCAGGCCTAATTTTTTAAAGGAAGAACAAATATGCTGGGACTTGGAGGTATTATGGGCTCAAGCAGCACTGGTGTTAATGTCTGTAAGGGCGTTTCTCTGCTTTATGTTGCACCAGCATAACTGCTGTGTGAAATGGAATCTTCATATGAGCACAAGCACTGTGCCTTTTCAACTGTGCACATTGAAATTAAAACCCAAATGTTTTCACCCAGCTCTTCTGTCTGAAGAATAAAGCTTTAACTCCACCCCTAAAGGCCATATGTACAATCATTTAGTGATTGTGTTTACCAGTTTAATCTGCATTATCCTGTGATAGATTTAATCCACTTCATTTGTTTCAACCAGCACAGATTCTGGACTGAAACAGAGCAGATTTAATCAGATAACACTTTTTACAGTGGAGATGTGGTCAGCAAGTTACAGGCCTCAGTCCTTGAATCTGCTTTACTATTGTGTCTCTTTAGTAAGAAGATAAAAGCAGCTGTGCTATGTTACCCTGAGCTCTAATGAGCAACGGAAACCAAATGAAACATGTGCACGACTCCACATGAGCATTTAGCAGCCCCTGGTTCCTCAATAGACCAGCACCAGAATACAAGAGGCTGCACAAGTTGGAATACTAACCTAAAACAGAATTAACTTCCAACCAAACTACCGTAGGTGTTACAACTGAAAAAGCTCGTATGGAAGCAGACTGACGGCTACAAGCCACAGAGGCTGTACATCAAAGAAAGAACAAAACAATATGTACTAATTTGGACCATCTAAATCATGCCAGTAACAAAGCAGTATCTTCATGAAAATGAAACTGAGAGGCAGTCGGTGTTTGATCAAGCACAGTGTAGCGTGTCAAAATGCACAAAGATTGCTGAGAACCAACGAGTGGGAAGTTGACTGTTGCAGAGAGCTTCTGTGACCATGACGCTACCCTGCAAACTGTACAAGCCATGACCTTTTAATGTGCTTCTAAGGAAACCTGTCTCATCCAGTTATAAGCACAACATAATCAGAAATCTGCTGAACTAATCCTTTC